>NW_015174316.1:426233-428435 GCF_001447785.1 Gekko japonicus | reverse complement strand
CATTCTGCAATTAAGAATACATCTGCCCATCAGTCTCCAATTTTGACTTATTTATTTCCTTCACTATGTTTCCCCCCGGAATTAAACCCAAGCAAATGGTAACCATATAAACTAAGCTCATTATTCCTGCTTGGTTCTTGAATCTGTTAAACATCTTCATTATGCTGTATGCTAATTTACCGTTCTCACCCTCTACCTATATGTATGGACTGGTAACTTCCATTTCATTATTATCTGAGGACGTGTGCACACCAAAGCTTATACCTTGAATAAAACTTTGTTTGTCTTTAAGGTGCCCCCACTGGACTCAAACTTTGTTCTGTCCCTTTGTGGTCTGCAGTTAGAAGCCTTGGCAAGTAGATGGGGGTGGGGAGGGATTTGTTCAGTATCTCTGAATGGGTTGCAAAGGGAACTGCATTCATTCTGTGCAAGGATCTTGCTTTGAGAAATGACTACGACTCCTCTTTTAGGTGTTTAGCTGCTGGCGGTCTGACAAAGGGAAAGCTTTTAACTGCCTCTTGCTTACTATGTTACATTCAGTGTAATGAAACTCAACTCTTGATTCAAAGCTTGCAGTTGCTTTTTCATCCGGTTGGTGTGCAGCATAACTGGCTCTTATTGCATGGAAAGGGGTGTCAGCAGGACCTCTCAAGAAATGAGATGTGCTTTCTGAATTCATGAGGCTCAGGGAACACTAATTGGCTCTGTGGTGCCAAGGCACTTCTGTTGGTAGAGCCTGCTTGAACCACCTTCCCTTTAGGAAAAAAAAGGTACAAAGATAGTTGAAATGAAACAATATTGAGTCCAAGGAGGGCAAAATGTAAGATACTAAAACTCTGATCACAGCTATGGAGGGCCTATGGTGTGTGTAAATGTTTTCTGGTATCTTCACTCATCTGTAGTTTCTAAGGCAGGGGTCCCCAACATTTTTGAGCCTGCAGACATCTTTACAGTTCTTCCACAGGGTGGTGGCACAACCACCAAGTGGCCTGGCAAAACCCCCATCTGGCTCATGGGCACCAGGAAAGACATTGGTGGGCACCACGTTGGGGACCCCTCCTGCAAGGAGCCAGTGATGTCATCTCTTACAAAGTTCATGGTTGCCTTCAAAGGGAAACTACTTCTTCAGTGAAACACATGCTTTTTTCCATCCCCTCTAGGCTGGCAGACCCTGTCTTACATGTAAGAGGCAACTTCATTTGAAACCTAAATGTTTGCTTGTTCTAGAGGGCTGTTAGGTGTAAAGGAAAGACATCGAAACATTGGAACTTACCTGGAGGTTTCTTCTCTTCAGTGGGCGAAGTCATCCAGACTGGTTAGGCCACGCCTCCTCTCGCCCCAGGCAGGGCTGTGCAAATTTGTGTAGACTGTCTTGGCTCAGAGCGAGGCTGATCCTCCAATCTTCGTATAGCCCAGCTTCATAACAGATTTTGTGTCCAACTAGATTTTATTCTGCTTTATTTTGGGTGGGAAGTGGATGACTTCGCCCCACTGAAGAGAAGAAACCTTCAGGTAAGTTCCAATGTTTTGTTCTCCTTCGGGGGGGAAGTCATCCAAACTGGTTATATGCCTAAGCCACAACCTGAGTGGGATCCTCATTCTTATTTTTATCCTGTTCTACCACTATGCTGCACACCTTTCTACCAGATGGAGTTTCTGCTGATTTTCACTGGTCCACCTATAGTGTTTCACACAGGTATAAAAGGTGGACCAGAATGCAACTCTACCAATTCCTTCTACCGGAATGCCAATGGAAAAGGTCACTGTGTTGCTGTAGATCTGGTGTAGTGGGTCGGAACATCCTTCAGAGGTCCTAGGCCTTGCACTTCATATGCCACTTTGGTGTGGTGGTTAAGTGCGCGGACGCTGATCTGGGAGAACCAGGTTTGACTCCCCACTCCTCCTCCACTTGCACCTGGCTGGATGACCTTGGGCAAGCCATAGTTCTGATAAGAGCTGTTCTTGAAAAAGCCGTTTCTGTCAAGAGCTCTCTCAGCCCTGCCTACATCACAGGGTGCCTGTCTTGTGGGGAGGGGAAGGGAAAAGGAGTTTGTAAGCCACTCTGAGACACCTTTGGGTAGTGAAGGGCAGCGGGGTATGAATCCAATCTCCAGTTCTTCCCCCCCGAACGCAAGGCTCTCCCCCTCCCCTGCTCCTGGCCGGCAAAGGCGGGAAGCCTCCACGCTTGTGTGCCATCATGGA
>NW_015174316.1:415664-426074 GCF_001447785.1 Gekko japonicus | reverse complement strand
AACCGCTCTGAGAGACACCCGAATGGCATCCAGTGCAAGCAATGCATCATTGACGAGTAGACCTACCAAATATTTCCCTTGCTCAAATGAACAGGACTTTGGATTCATGGAGGAGCACCGTCGATCTGGTGCCTCCTTGCCGATTGCTGTGCGCCTTGGCTGTAGTATTGACCGTGCGCCCTATCACATACTTGTTCCTCAACAGGATTTGGAAAACACACAGTGCTAGTCGAATTGCCCCAATTTCCAGCCAGTCTACACATCTTTCAACAAGCTCCATCTGCCTTGGACAATCTGAGTGTTGCAGTGTATTCCCCAGATCCTACGGCTGGTGGCTGTAACTACCATCGGGTAAGGAAGCTGGAGGAAACACTCCCCTTGTCAGATTTGGTTGCGACCACTAATTTAGTGACTCCTGGGGGGGGGGGGGAGTATCTTGACTTATTTGTTCTCCCTTTGTGTGTGTGTGTGTGTGTGTGAGTGAGTGTCCTTCTGATAAGGGAGAAGAGTCCATTGTAAAGTCCTGGCATGGACACGGGCCTAAGGAATCAGATCTATGGACTACATCCTCAGTCCCAGTACTGTCAACCTGCGCATGAGGTCCATTGACCTCTGCCAGGTTTCTTTCACCCCTTCCAACAATTTTTCCTGCTGCTTTGCAGGTAGAAACACTTTGGCCATCCATGTCTGAATCCTGACCCCTAAGTGGACTATGTCCTTGGAGGGTGTGAGATGATGATGGTGATTATTTAACACATTGATCAGGCAGTCATGTGCCTAAACAGATTGCATGATGGAGTTGGGTGTCCTAGCTCACCTGCTCTGCCTCCTAGGCTCTGCAGAGGATAAAGGTAAAAATAAGGGTGGATTCCTTGTTATTGTAGACTAGTAATAAGGCCCGTTGTGGAAATAAATACGAGCTCTAGAAAGAGGCTCTGGGAGAGTGCCCCAGGCTTCAGCACTCAGTGTCAGTCAGGACTGGCCCCAATGAGTTTTCTTCCAAAGGCCAAAACAGGTGTGGAAGGGGAATTTTACTGACAGAACCAAGCTTGGTTGCCTAGCAACAAGCACTGGGGAAAATAGGATTGCCACTTCTCAGTAGGGAAATACCTGGAGATTTGGGGGGCGGATCCTGTGGAGGGCGGTGTTGAGGGGGGATGGAAAGACTCATCAGGGTATAATGCCATAGGGTCTACCCTCCAAAGCAGCCATTTTCTCCAGGGGAACTGATCTCTGCCGTCTGGTATCACTTGGTATCACAACTGAACTCCAGACAACAGATCTCTTCTCCCCCCCACCCCCTGGAGAAAATAACTGCTTTTGAGGGTGGCCTCTATGGCATTCTATTCAGTTGAGGCCTCTCCCCTCCCCAAACTCTGGCTTCCTTGGTGGGTTTTGTTCCACGTTCTGGAAAGTGTTGCCTCAGCAAACCTGGTTTGGAGGCTAAAGACGGTGCGTTTTGTCCCCTAAAGGAATCAATTGTCGTCTGGCGAGAAGAGCAAAGACAGTACCTATGTTCACCAGAGCGAAGCAACCATCTTCTGAGGAAAGTTTTGGCAGGCACTGCCTCTGTGGGCAGGACTAAGGCAACGCAGCCAGTGGATAGGGACAGCTTCTGAGTGACACATCATGGAGCCCACTGATTTAGAAGCATGTGGAGCATCTCTGTTCTGTCTTGGGAAGTGAGGGATCACAAAAGTGAGGAAACTGCTGGAGTTGACCCCAATCATATAGGCAAGTGGTTGGTCTTTGTTCTGTTGGTTCCTGTCCTGTTTGTTAAGAGGGAACTGTCTCTGTTGGAATCTGGACCAAAGGTGGAATCTGCCAAAGGTGCAGGAACACCTGAAGTCCTTTTGTTCCCATTTTTTTTAATGCTGATGAATCGGGAACAGAGGGTCCACCTTCCAATGCTTTAGCCATGTGATCATTCTAACCACTATATTGGTGGCCTGTGCTCTGGATCTAAACTGCATGGCCTCTTGGGATGCGTCTGCTGCAAATTTTGCAGCCCTTTAATCTTCAGGCTGGATCTCTTAAGCATTAACAGGTCAGTGTTGGGCTCTTGAAGGAGGTTAGCAGCCCAAATCATGATGGCCCTGGCAAAATTTGACAGCATGGCCGGTGGCTCAGATTGTCAGAGAGGCTGCTTCAAGGGATTCCCTAGGGCCATCTCATTATTATTAATATTTTTATCCACTGAATTCTTACACACGTTGGCCACAGCGTTAGGCAAATCTGCTCCTGCACGTAAGACTGCTACTGGAACATCTAGCAGAGGGACCTGAGGTCTTTCATGTTGCCTGCTGGAAAGACAAAGGCTTTTTTCAATGCCTGTAAGAAAGTGCTGTTGCTGGTAACTGCCCATTCTGCCTTTAGTATGTAACAAAGAATTTGGAGATGGACAATTTGAGGGCCCTTTGGATGATCTCAACCCCCCTAGTGCCTAATGTTGATCGAGGTTTTTTCTGTCATATCCAACTGGTAATTAAGAAAAGGCAAAGGCACCTTTTTAAATCTCTGGAGATGTTCTGGCCAGAAAGGCCTAAGAGAATTTCCTGAGGCACCTAGGAGAATTTTCTGACCATTCCCCTTCCTGTTTATCAGAGTTTGTTACCATATATCCTAGCAGGAATAAGGCTCGTTGTGGAAATAAATACAACAAGCTCTAGAAAGAGGCTCTGGGTGGGTGCTCTGGCCTTGGGCACTCAGCATCAATTTGCTGTGGCGACGTCAGCAGGGTATAATGAGACACAGCTTACTGTTTTCTCCAGGGGAACTGATCTCTGCCATTTGAAGAGCAGTTGTAATTCTGAGTGATATGCAGCCCTCTCCTGGAGATTGGTAACAATGGTTCCCCAGGAGGAAATGGCTGGTTTGGATAGTAGATTCTATAGCATTCTACCTGTCTTGGAGGTATCTCCTTCCCAGCCAACCATCAACATCCCATTATCTCTCTGACTTAGAGATGTAAAATTTCTAGAAATTTTGAAGCTCGAAAAAAAACCCGGTTTTTTCCCCGGAAAAAAACGGAACTTTTCGGAAAAATTGAAAAAAATGCTACATTAGCATTTCTTTTGTCTTTTCTAGATTGAAAGTCATTCTGTTACTTTAGGAACATAAAATATGACTATGGACATTTTTACTTGGCATGAAATTATCACAACTAGCATATTAAAAAATATAGTGCATCTAAACAGTTGTTACAAACAGAATACCCACCCACATGGAAAAACAAAACTGGAACCTTTTTATTTTCTTCTGACAATAGCACCTCCTAAAGGAAGAAATGCATCATGTTCTTGCATTGGAGAGTTCAGTTTGTAACCTAGGACTTACTCAAGCATTAGATCAATCTGATCCCATATATATATATTTTAGAAATGATTTGGAAAATATTTGAACACCTTGTCTTAAAATATTTTAGTCATCATGTTAAAATAAAACGTTCCATAATCAATTTCTTTTCTTTTCTTTTTTCAATGTTTCCAATTTTTCAGAAAAAAACAAAAAAGCCTTCAGGAAAAAAATGGAAAAAACCCGTTTTTTTCCCGAATTTTTCCGTTTTTTTTCCGGGCCTTCACATCTCTACTCTGACTTCAGCTTTCCATCTCCCACACACACACACACCTGGAGCCTCTACTTAGGAAAAGTACAGCTTTCTCTTCCTCAGTGGGGACCCAAGCAGGAGGGGAAGCAACCTCAGCAGGATATAATGAATCGGAGTCCACCCTGCAAAGTAGCCATTTTTTCCAGGGGGACCTGATCTCTGCTGTCTGGAGAGTAGTTGTAATTCTGAGTGATCTCCAGCCCTCACCTGGAGAATGGCAGCAATGGTTCCTCAGGAGGAAATTACTGGTGTGGAGGGTGAAGTCTACAGCATTGTACCTGTCTGAGGTCCCACTCCTGCTCAAACCCCACCCTCTCCAGGCCCCACCCCTAAAATCTGCAGGAATTTCCCAACCTGGAGGTGGCCACCCTATTTCCTTCCCAGCCAACCATCAACATACCATTATCTGCCCCCTTTACTTCAGGTTTCCATCTCTTCCCCTCTCACTGTAGCCTCTACCTAGGAAAAGTACAGTCTTTCTCCACAGTGGGGGCCAAAGCAGCTCACATCAGTCTACTCTCTCCCTTTTGATTTGCACAACAACCCTGTGAGGTACGTTACGCTGAAAGTCTGCGAGTGGTCTGAAATCACCCAATCAGTTTCCACAGGAAGAACGTGGGTCTGGAAGACCCTGCTCTGTGTCAGCTAGCTGCCATGTTTCAATTGTATTTGTCCTTTCCTGACTGTGGCGCTGCGGTGCGTGCTTGCTCGCTTGCTGTAAACAGCAATAGGGAGGCGCTCATGAGACCGTGCGAACTGGTGCTGCCAGACTGGGTTATCTGACTAACCTTGAGGAGGAGGGAGGGCTTGCGTTCCACTGTTGGTGTGAATATTTCTGCTCTCATGAGGCACCTATGTGGAATTTTATGCTTTTACCTATAACCTGTATGTTCCCGCGGTTTTCTTCAGTCCTAACAAAAGTTCTCGTACCTACAGCGAGCATATCTTTGATAAAGCATTTCACTGCCAATAGTGTGTGTGTGTGTGTGTGTGTGGGAGAGTGTTTCAGCTGGGGACCTGACAGATTGTTAGGACTCCTTCATCTCTCTCCCCCCCAGACCCCAACCTTCGAAGGCATGGGGAACCGTGATGGAGATGGCAGGGTGAGCGCAAGCACCGGGTCTGAACCCGAGCACCCCGTGCCCAATCCTGATAAGAAGAGAGATGGGAAAGTTATAGGCGCCAGGCCTAAGAAGCACGTTCTCTTCAACCCTCCTAGAAGATGAGACAGTCCTGATCGTTGGGATGATCCCACATAGCTGGCGAACACCCCGGGATTCCGTGGCACCCATCGAAAAGCTGACCGGGAGAGGCACCATGTTTCCTGCACTTTTTATGATGACCTGGACCCGGGCAAGATGAGAGAAGAGTGGGAGGAAGAACCGGCAACTGAACAGGGCCAAGCCAGCCTCCAATCTGATATCAAGGAGCTAAAGGAAGAGTTCCAGTACCTGGTAAGGAACCTTCCTAAGCTAGTAAAAGAGCTGATGAAGAAGGAAGCTTTGGAGATCTCAAAGGAAGAGGAGAAAAGTGAAGATGAGCCCCCAAAGCCCCCACCGCCTAGAAGAGCTGATGCAGAGTGTGAGCGGCCTCGCAATGCAAAGGATGACTTGGGGTAGAGGACCGCTACCTGGAGGGGATCGGGAGCAGCGCTTGAAGAAGGGAGGTGCTGTGAGGAGCACCATGACAAGAAAGCGAAACCATAAGGAAAGAGGCCCAAGTCACCGAAAGCTTTGCAAGCAGCAGAGTACACTATGTCGGGAGGAACATCCTCCAGTGAGGCAGAAGAGCCTCAGGTGCAGGGAAAAGGCCGGGACTTGCTGTGAAGGGTGCCAGCCAGCAGGTCCGTAGTCCCCCGGCATGAGAATCAGTGAGATCCTATTCTTCCCTCTTTTTTGTGACTGTTACTATTTTGAACCCCAAGGCGGGGACCCAGCTACGGGTCAGAGCCCGTATCGACTCAGGGTGCATCAGAGACTTATTGAGCCCAGCATTCGTTACAGGGCTGGGGGCAGGGGTGATAAAGCTGAAGGAACCAGTGGTATTCACCCAAATGGACGGCACCACCATGCATTTGTGCCAGTACTGTACTGTAAGGCTACCTGTGGGAGTTTTGAGGCATTGGGAGCAGAGGTCCTTCATAGTACACCCCACTGCGAAATTCCCCATGGTGCTAGGGAGCCTGTGGCTGGCAGCTCATGACCCATATGTGCAGTGGAGCTTAGAGACATTAACGTTCCTAGACCCCAGGTACAAGGAGCACCAGTGGAACCCGGAGTGGGGGAGGAACCGTGCCCTGCCCCTGTCTGGCGAGGGAAGAATTGAATTAGGATACTGCCAGAATACAGAGACTTGGCTTGTGTATTTGAGGAACAGGAAGCTGATGAGCTTCTTCCTCATCGCAAAACTGACTGTGGCATAGAAATACTGCTGGGGCACAAAATGCCCAAAGGGAAGCTCTATGCTATGAGCCCAGCAGAAAGGGAAGAGTTGTGGAGGTTCATAGACAAGAACTTAGAACGCTGGTTCATCCGCCCGGCGATGTTCCCCTTCGCTGCCCCAGTATTAGTTAGGAAAAAGAAAGATGGGGGGCTCAGCCTGTGTACAGAGCTAGGGGTTTCAATGCAGTCTCCATGTCCCCTCCCTCTAATTAAAGACTTGCTGGCCAAGGCTTCTAAGGGAAAGATTTTCACTAAGTTGGATCTATGAGATACTAATTTCCGAGTACGCATACAGGAGGGGAGTACGCATACAGGAGGGGAACGAGTATAAGTGTCAGGATCAACAGCAAGTAAATCTCTACACACGATTCCAGGGAAACGTTATGCTTTATTAGATGACAGGTCCGTTGCCATGGTCTACAGGGATATTGTTAGGAATGACAATGGGGAGGATGCATCCTTTCACATAGCGTGATGCTGCAAATGGCTAAGCAAATGAAATCCAAGCGCGTGCAGGGGAATTCTCCCAGTGGGAGGTTACATAATGAACGGGAGAGTCTCCGTGCCTCATGAGAGCAGAAATATTCATACCAATGGTGGAACGCAAGCCCTCCCTCCTCCTCAAGGTTACTTAGATAACCCAGTCTGGCAGTGCTAGTTCGCACGGTCTCAGGAGAGCCTCCCTATCGCTGTTTATGCAAGCTAGCAAAGCAAGGCAAGCAAGCATGCGCCATAGCGCCACAGTCAGGAAAGGACAAGTGCACATAAAAAATGGCAGCTAGCTGACAATAAGACTGCATTCAATACAGCCCTAGGGCAGTTCGAATACTGGGTCATACCTTTTGGATTGGCGGGAGCGTTTATGAACTTAATGAAGTGTTCCACAAGCACCTATTCAAGGGGGTGGTTATTTATTTAGATGATGTGTTAGTGTATTCACAAGACTTGGAGTCACACGTGAAACTGGTGAGAGAGGTCTTAACAGCGCTATATGACAACCACCTCTGTGCCAAGCTTTCCAAGTGCGAATTCCATAAAGAGGAAATAGACTTTCTGGGCTACCGTATCACTCAGAAGGGACTGGGCATGGATCCCCAAAAGTGCGGGACGTGGTGGGGTGGGAGCCCCCACATATCCGAAGGCAATTACAATCCTTTTTAGGATTTGCTAACTTCTATCGCGCCTTTATTCCCAATTTTGCCCAAGTGACTTTATCAATGAGTGACTTGTTGAAAACAAAGGGACTGGGGCCAGTTAGTAAAAAAGGAGGGGTGAAATTGGTGTGGTCTCCAGAGTGCCAGTTGGCCTTTGACAAATTAAAAGTCTTATTCACTTCAGAACCCATCCTCCACCACCCAGATGAAACCAAAGCATTTATTGTATTGGTGGGCGCCTTGAATGTGGCAATGGGGGGGGGGGATTTTGCAGAGGGGAAATGACGGGAAACTGCACCCCCTTGCTTACATGTCCAAAAAGTTCTCTGGGCAGAGAGGAACTGAGCAGTGTGGGACAAAGAGGCGGTGGCTATTAAGTGAACGCTTTCCACCTGGAGACACTGGCGGAGCCAGGAGGATGCCGGTGTGTGAAAGGTGCATGCGCGGTGGAGCCTTAATGGATGGAACCAGAAGCGCGCCGAGCGCCGGAGAGGCCCACTGTACCACCACCGGGAGGAAGAAGCCAGAAGAAGCCCTACCGACGAGCCGATCCAGAACGTCCTTCCACTGGGTGCTGCTAGGATAGTCCCCACCCCAGCATATATATGTGGCCTTAGGTAAGGGATAACGATTAACTGTAGAGCCACTCAGAGACCCCCTGTGGGGGGTTTGAGCGGGGTAGCAAGTCGAAAGTTAAATAAAAAATAAATAAAAATAAATTTGAGGTTTGGACTGATCATAAAAACCTGGAGGCTTTCAAAAGCCCACGCTGCCTCAACGCCAAATAGTTGTGGTGGGCGGAGTTTTTCTCAAAGTTTCGGTTCACACTCAAACACTTCCCTGGGAAGTCAAATTTCTGTAGGGAGCGTGCAGCCAGCAACAGCCATGTGCTCCCCACCAATCAGCTGAAGCCCTTTAAATATTGCAGGAGGAGAGGGAGAGGAGTGGCCACGGCTGGTCACTCTTGAGGGTGGAGCCCCATCCACCCCCGGAATGCCCCCCAAATCCCCCCACCGGAGCGATGAGGGGACCTGGCAGCCCTAGGCTCAAGGAGCGGCAAGGCTATAGAAACTGGAGGGTCAGCCTTGCACTGAGCCAATACAGTCTACACAAATTTGCATAGCCCTGCCTGGAGTGAGAGGAGGCGTGGCCTAACCCAAGGGTATCAAACATGCGGCCTGGGGGCTGGATCAGGCCCCCAGAGGGCTTCTATCAGGCCTGCAGTGGAACTGGTTGTCTTCTGCTGCTTCTTTCAGTTCTGCTGATGCTGCATCATCGTAAGTTTGTGGCTTACAGATACACACCTGAACAGCATACTCAAGATTGCAACAGCACAGACATTTTGATGCAATAATTCAGAGCAAGAGGTGTCAGTTATCAGAGACTGTTAAATAAACAAAATATTGCAAGAGTGCTCATATTGTAAGCATGTTTTTATTTTAAGTAAAAAAAATGTGTTTGTGTCCTTTATAAAGTTTACATCTCCGCTACCTGGCATTCCATTTTATGACACACATGGCCTGGCCCAACAAGGTCTCATGTATGTCAGATCCGGCCCTCATAACAAATGCGTTCGACACCCCAAACCTAACCAATTTGGATGACTTCCCCCCCACTGAAGGTGAATGAACAGGATACAAGATGAACAGAAAGGGTGGGGTCAGTTGTTGCTACATTCTCAGCAGTTGAAGGCAGCATGTAGGGTGGTTTCCCTGTATCTCCAGAAACACATGAATCCTTCTAAATCAGCTAGCATCCTTCCCCATATGCCTCTTCTTTCCCTGTCTGACAAAGTTCCATGACAATGAATCAGTATAATGGAGTGTACTGAAATAGCAGTTGAGATATGGGAAATGAACTGATATAACGGAATCTTCTGAAATAATGTGGGGAAAAAGGAAGTCAAAGTGTGTCAGGTGCTTGTCTGCAGGAGGAAATGAAACTTTTAGACCATGCTGAGTAATACTCCAGGGCAACTATGGTTCCTAACCATGTTGAAAGATTTCCACATACTTTGACCTCTAACAAAGTGAAATCCAAATGAATGACCTTGTTTTTTTTTAAACATGCAAACATTGTTCTTTCATGAAGGACAAGTAGAAAGCCTGTTGTGGTTTGGTTTGGTTTGAAGAAGAAGAGAAGAAATTGGATTTATACCCCGCTCTTCACTACCCGAAGGAGTCTCAGAGTGACTTACAATAGCCTTTCCCCCTCCCCACAACAGACACCCTGTGAGGTAGGTGGGGCTAAGAGAGTTCTCTCAATAACTGCTCGTGAGAGAACAGGTCTGAAACAACTTGTGACTGACCCAAGGTCACACCAGCAGCTGCACGTGGAGGAGTGGGGAATCAAAACCATTTCTCCCAGATTAGAGTCTGCACTCCTAACCACTACACCAAACTGGCTCTTCTTAAAAAGCAGATATACTTACTGTGCAAGTACCTCAAAGCTACTGTAGCAGTGGTACAGTTTTCTAGAGCATGTTATTTTGCTGAGCATGCTAGTTAATAGACTTTATGTGTCTCATTATGATAGATGTATTCAAAGCCCAGGTGGAAGAAACATATTTTGCTTTCAGGTGCTGGGACCATGAAGGATAAATTGTTTCTTGAGAATTATATTTTAAGATCCTGGACCATGAAAGGGTCTATCACAGTCAGGGGCATAAACTATGGGAGGACAGCGGGTTTTAAGCACACACCCCCCCCCGGGGGCTGCCAAATAGCATCATGAAGCTGCTCAGGCTTAAACTGTGCAGTCTCATCCTCTGTACTCAAAGAGGCTGCCAACTCTGCTTGCTTTCTCTGGGACTTGGGACATTTACTTGTCGCACAAGAGCACCCCTTCATTGCCTTACCTTATTCCTTATGATCTTTGTAAGTTCTGCCTAGAGCCCCTAGTTTCAACCTGTAGATCATCAAAACAGACAATGTACTGGAAGTTAAGGTGATTTTGATATCCTGAGACTTGCAGCTTTAGAGAGGAAATGGGGGAAATGGGAATAGTTCTGTCTTTAGCCATGTGTGTTGGGAGGTGGGGGGGGGGAGAAAAGGCCTGTGGTTTAGGCACTGGGAGTCAGGGTGATTTGGGTATCTTTTAAAAATATATATATATATACAAGTGGAGACCCGCAAGAAACTTGCGGAATGGTTATCCTGTTCCTCACACCTTTGCTTCCTCCTGTCTCCCTCTACCTCTCTCACACTCT
>NW_015174316.1:412847-414704 GCF_001447785.1 Gekko japonicus | reverse complement strand
TTGCCACCGGGCCACTGAGGCTTCTCCCCTGGGATGGTGTGTGCCTGGCATGTTCTCGCGGCACCAAAGGCTCTTCCCAGCAGTCATACCTGCAGTGCAGGCAGCAGCATAGCTTCCCTTGGGTGGATCAGTAAGTACGCTCGTCTCTTCCCCCCTCCCCCTCCCCTCCTCTCCGTAGCGAGCCCTGGTGGCTGCAGCCGCCGGGCCTCGCTCGTCTCTTCCCCCTCCTCCTCCCCTCCATTGCGAGCCCCGGCGGCTCCTGCCGCTGGGCCTCGCTCGTCTCTTCCCCCTCCCCTCCCCTTCCCTCCCCTCCGAAGCGATGCCGGGTGGCTTGCAGCCGCCCAGGCCTCTCTGGGTCACGGCCGGCTGCATGGCCGGCAGAGCCGCCGGCTCCAAAGCGGCGGCGGCGAGGACGGCAGCAGAGCGTTCCCTGCGCATGCGCAGGGAACGTTCTGTAAGTTTCGGGGGGATTTAAGTATCCCCCCGATATTTTTGTCCAGTTTTTAGATTTTTGTGCACACGTGGGGACTGGCCCACGTGTGCACAAACCTCCCCCGGCCCCCCAAGTGCCCCCGAAGTGCGGATATAGCGATCCGCACAGAGGGGGCAACTTGGCTATTAGATATAGTGATGATTGCTTTATTTCTATAAAAACTACAAAAGGAAAGGGAAATATGGAATACCATAAACCTAACCAATAACACATAAAGATAAGGCAAGGATCAACATACCTACAAAATTATGGTGATTTTGGTATCCTGAGAAGTGCAGCTTTAGAGAAAAAGAAATGGGAGGTATGGGATTAACTCTTTTTTTTGGTCTCTGTGTGTCTGTATGTGTGTGTGTGTGTGGGGAGATAAATTTGGTTCACCAAATATGCAAAGATGCATTCTGCTGTCCTGGACCCTACTTCAATCAAAGAAATGCTCCTATAATTTCAGGTCAGGGTATCTGAGAAGCCAGGATTTACTGTGGGTTTACTGTGGATTGTGGGATGCATTTGGACATTGTAAAAGGAGTACTGAAGGATGATAGGGAAATGGCTGAGAAGCTAAATGCATTTTTTGCCTCTGTCTTCACTGTGGCAGATGAGAAGTGCTTGCCCACTCCAGAACCGCTGTGTTCGGGAGGGGTGTTGAAAGACCTGAGTCAGATTGAGGTGACGAGAGAGGAGGTCCTACGACTGATAGACAACTTAAAAACTGATAAATCACCAGGCCCAGATGGCATACATCCGAGAGTTCTGAAAGAACTCAAATGTGAACTTGTGGATCTCCTGACAAAAATATGTAATCTTTCCTTAAAATCTGCCTCCATTCCTAAGGACTGGAAGGTAGCTAATGTCACTCCCATCCTTAAAAAGGGTTCCAGAGGAGATCCGGGAAATTACAGGCCAGTCAGTCAGACGTCGATACCGGGTAAATTGGTGGAAACCATTAATAAGGAAAGAATTAGTAGGCACACTGATGAACAAAGCCTATTGAGGCAGACTCAGCACGGTTTCTGTAAGGGAAGATCTTGTCTCACTAACCTGTTAGTGTTCTTTGAGGGGGTGAACAAACATGTGGACAAGGGGGATCCAATAGATATTGTTTACCTTGACTTCCAGAAAGCTTTTGATAAAGTTCCTCATCAAAGGCTCCTAGGTAAGCTCAAAAATCATGGGATAAAAGGACAAGTCCTTTTGTGGATCAAAAACTGGCTAATTAATAGAAAACGGGGAGTGAGTATACATGGGCAATTTTCTCAGTGGAGGGTGGTAAGCAGTGGGGAACCACATCAGTACTTGGTCCACTGCTTTTTAACTTGTTCATAAATGATTTGGAGTTGGGAGTAAGCAGTGAAGTGGCTAAATTT
>NW_015174316.1:411611-412778 GCF_001447785.1 Gekko japonicus | reverse complement strand
GAGACAGTGTGTGACTGCAATAAAGAAGGCCAATGCTATGCTGGGGATTATTAGGAAGGGTATTGAAAACAGATCAGCCAATATCATAATGCCCCTGTATAAATCAATGGTGCAACCTCATCTGGAATACTGTGTGCAGTTCTGGTCACCACACCTTAAAAAGGATATTATAGCTTTGGAAAAAGTGCAGAAAAGGGCAACTCGAATGATAAAAGGGTTGGAACACTTTCCCTATGAGGAAAGGTTAAGGCGCTTGTGGCTCTTTAGCTTGGAGAAACGACGACTGAGGGTAGACATGATCGAGGTTTATCAGATTATGCATGGGAAAGAGCAGGTCGAGAAAGGTACTTTTCTCCCTTTCTCACAATATAAGAACTTGTGGGCACTCCATGAAATTGCTGAGCGGTCGGATTAGAACGGATAAGAGGAAGTCCTTCTTCACCCAAAGAGTGATTAACACATGGAATTCACTGCCACAGGAGGTGGTGGCGGCTACAAGCATGGACGGCTTCAAAAGGGAATTGGATAAGCATCTGGAGCAGAGGTCCATCAGTGGCCCCTATTAGCCACAAGGTCTAGATAGGGACTCCGGGGCAAGTGATGCTCTGTCTTCTTGGTGCTTGGGGGGATCAACAGTGGGAGGGCTTCTTCTGTCCTGGCCCCACTGGTGGACCTCCTGATGGCCCCTGGTATTTCTGGCCACTGTGTGACACAGAGTGTTGGACTGGATGGGCCTTTGGCCTGATCCAACATTGGCATCTCTTATGTTCTTATGTCATTCATACTGAGTCTCCAGTATGTGAGTGGTGTAGTTGTGAGAGTGCTGGTCTAAGACTGGGGACACCAGAGTTCAACTCCTCACTTAGTCAGGAAGGAGATTATGTGACTTTGGGCCGGCCACATACTCAGTCTAAGTTGTGAGAGGAAAGGGGGCGGGGGGAGAAGTATTGGGAGATGCATGTCATACATGAATGAAATATTTACTCCCATTGTCTCAGTGAAGGAGTGCACCACATCCTCTCAGTCCTGTGTCTTGGACTGAGAATTTCAGGCTATTGTGAGTGGGAAAAAATAATCATATTTTGGAAACTGCACTGCATGCCTGTGGGCCTTGTAAATAAATGTAGCCCTGAATTTGGGCCTGGTGCAGGTTCGGCTGCATTTCCA
>NW_015174316.1:392678-411387 GCF_001447785.1 Gekko japonicus | reverse complement strand
CCCGGCCCCCCCCCCCGCCCTCCGCGCTGGGCGGCCGCCTGCGGGGCCGGGGGAGGAGGAGGGCGTCGGGCGTCGGCAGGCCCCTCCCTCCCTCCCTCCCTCCCTCGCCCGCGAGCGCCCTCCGTGCCACCACCCCATCTATAGCGGGCAGTGTCCGTGCCCGGCGGCGACCCTTCCCTTCGGGGCGTGCCGTGGCCGGCTGGGGCCTCCCGGGAAGCCGGGTGTGTGGGGAGGGGGGCGTCCGGGGCCTCATGGCGGCGGCGGCGGCGGGAGGAGGGGCCGGGGGGTGCCCCAGACGGCCCCGGGCATGCCGGGCGGCGCAGGAGCAGGAAGTTCCCGGGAGGGAGGGAGCGGCGGGCGGGGAAGCGCCTCGGGGCGGGTGAGGCGAGATCCTCCTTTCGCTTCGCCCCTTCCTGGGAGAGAGGAAGAGCTCGCCGCCGCCGCCCGCAGGCGCCTGGGGGACGCCGAGCGGCAGGAGGACGGTAGGCGCCGGGCCTCGTGCCGCTTCTCTCGCGTCGGTCCGGGCCCCGGTGTCCGGAGGGCGCGGCCGGCGGCGGGGCTCCCCTGGGCTCGCGCCTCCTCCGGGGCTGCTGCCCCGCACCCGGGGCGGGCTCTCTCCTCGGCTGCTTCTCCCGGGGGGCCCCTCCCGCCTCGCTCGAAGGGAAGGGTCCCCTCCGTGCGCCGCCCTCCCCCAGCCACGGAGCTCGAGGGACGGCTGCAGGCTCCTGGACGGGGCCGCGTGTCAGGAAGGGGGTGGGCGGGCGGGAGTCGTTGCTCCTCGGGAGCCCGGCTGCGTTCCGGGATGCTGCCGAAGGCGGCCTCTCTGCGTCCCCGGCCGGGCCCCTGCTGGCGAACGGGCTCCGGGGCCTGGAATCAACGGCAGCGGGCTAGTGGTGGGGATCCTGGACCGACCGCGATGGCCAGCCTGGGGAGCTGGCCTTCCCCACCCTACCCCACCCTACCCCGGCCCCGTCCTTCTCTTCTCTTCCTGCAGCGGGATGATGCCCTCTTGTCCCTGGGAGGAGGGCTCTTGTCCCGCTGTGCTGGGGGGGGGCCTTGCAAAGAAAGGGGCCGCCGCCTCTGCTGTGCCTGGCTCCCTAAAACAGCCCCCGGGCTCTGCCGCCTCCTCCTCCTCCTCCTCCTCCTCCTCCTCCGTTCACGTGAGTGGCCCTTTGAACGCGCGGTGCCAGCTCGGCCTGCAGAGCGCTCAGCGGCCCTTGAGGAACAAGCCCGCACCGATAGGCTCGCCGTCTAGCAGCCGGCCTACACTTCAGGAACCAGACTGATCTTTTTACCGGCCTCATCATGACACCACTGGGCCCCACTCTAGGTAGTCAGGAAATGGACCTTTTCGAAACTCAGGGGTTGGCATTAACTTCCTCTTCCTATCCGGCCCTTTGTGCAGAGAACTTGGGGGGAGCGGTGGCCTCTCTGCCTTGGGACTGGCCAGTCATAGGAAGCCGAGGATTCTCTGTACTGGGGACAAATTAGGAGAAAGGAAAGATGTTCTGCGCCGTTGCAGAAGACAAAACGGCCCCCCTTCCTTCCTTCCTTCCTTCCTTCCTTCCTTCCTTCCTTCCTTCCTTCCACACAAGTACTTTGTCGTTCATGGAGACTGAAGGCCTCCCTGTACTTTGCAGGTTTTCCTGGTGGTTCCATGGGATGAGATACATGTTGCAAGTATATGCAGGGCTCTCAGTTCCCAGGCACACAAAGGCCCAATTCAGCTTTGGATCATGGCGCTTAAGAAGAAGGGGCTTTGGTCTTCCCTCTGCCCCATTTCCCCAACCTTAGACAGCTTCAGAAGGCTGCTACTTGCCTTGTTGAGGCGGAGGTCCTTGTGTGCCAGGGTCCCGGTCCAAATCAAGCCCTGCGTGCCTGGGAATTGAATTCCCAGCAAAGAACTCAGATGCAAGTTTTATTGTGCGGACTGTGGGTAAATCTCATTAAACAGGCCTCTAGAACTCTCCATCAATAGAGTTTTAAAAAAAACCCACAACTTTCTGGACATAAGATGGAAGAACAGCCCTGCTGAATCAGACCAAAGGTTCTTCAAGTCCAGTATTCTATTCTCAGAAAGACCAACATCTTGGTTTCTTAGTTATGATCGCCAATTGACAGTTTTCCTCTGGCAAGACTCTGTGCCTTTAATAGGCATTTTGCACGCAGAAGTGTACAGGTGCATCACATTAGCTGATGTGGAGATCAAGGAATGGGGAAAGGAGCAGCTCGTATTGTGCAGTGGACGAAGGCAGAGGAGGATTAGGAGGGAAAAGGTGGTATCCCAAGCCCAGCCTATGTGCCCTTTCACTGAGCAGCAGTTCAGTGGTTGGCTTACAGAGGTTTCTTTAAAAATTATTGTATTTCTTGATGTTAGGCTGTATATAACACACTAGCCACTCTCAGGCACTCTGTATTATGAAAAGGGTTATATAAAAGTAGTGGTTTAATTTTGATTAGCTCTTCCACCAATGCAAAGCTCAACCGAATTGGTGTCAGCTTAGGAGTGAGAGAGGGGAATTTGCTGGTGGTTGTTGTGCTGGAATTGTTACAGAGCCCTTCACCTGAGCAGGACCCAACTGACCTCATAGTTCACTTCAGGTGGCAACTTGAGAAAGACTTGGTGTTGATGATGGGGTGCTTTTCAGCAAACCTTTGTTTCCTTTTAGGGAGTCCTTGCCACGAACCCATTCCAAGATTTCCTCCCATCTGAACTTGTTGGCTGTTTCCTTTCCCCAAGACCAGAGAGAGAGAGAGAGAGAGAGGCTTGTCTTCTAGGGGGGGAGAGAGGGCAAGTATTGTGAGGTTGTGTTATTTTGGCTCTGAAGTCCCTGACAATCTTCCCAGTTCTCATTTCTGAAACAGCCCGTGTCTGTGCTGGAAAGTTCCCCCTACTCTTCTCTTCCTCCTCTTTTGGGGAATAGATTTTATCCCCTGAGATGTGCCAGAGTGCCCCCCCCCACCATGCTGATATTTGGGGTTGAAGAAGTTTCCCATCAGGCAAGTGTCTCAGGAATCTCTCTCTCTCTCCCTGTATTTTTGCATTTGCGTGTGTGCCCCCATACCCGGAAGTCATGGTGACTTGAAGTTTGGTGTAGTGACTTGAAGTTTGGTGTAGTGGTTAAGTGCTTGGACTCTAATCTGGCTGGATGACCTTGTCCAAGCCGTAGTTCTGACAGGAGCTGTTCTTGAAAAAGAGCAGTTTCTGTCAGAGCTCTCTCAGCCCCACCTGCCTCACAGGGTGTCTGTCTGTTGTGGGGAGGGGAAGAGAAAGGAGTTTGTCAGCCACCCTGAGACTCCTTTGGGTAGTGAAGGGCGGGGCATAAATCCAATCTCTCCTCTTCTCCTACTGGGGCATGGAGGCTGTTCAGAGAAGTGGCTTGATAGCCTGCCTCTGCCTCCCGGCCCTGATGTTTTTTGGAGTTTTGCCATCCAAATACTTGCCAGGGTCGGCCTTGCTTAGCTTCCGAGATCTGACGAGATTGGGCTTGCCTGGGCTATCCAGGCCAGGGCCTCTCTGTATTCTCTTGGTGATCCCTGTGACCACGCAACCAGTATTCATACACTAGTCATAGAATCATAGAGTTGGGAGGGGCCATACAGACCATCTAGTCCAACCCCCTGCCCAGTGCAGGACCAGCCTAGAGCATCTCTGACCAATATTCCTCCCGGCTCTTCTTGAAAGCTGTCGGTGAAGGGGAGCTCACCACCTCCCCAGGCAGCTGATTCCACCTCTGAACCACTCTGACCGTGAAAAGGTTTTTCCTAATATCCAGCCGATCCCTTTCTGCATGTAATTGAAACCCGCTGCTTCGGGTCCTCTCCTCTGCTGCCTACTGGAACAGCTCCTTCCCCTCCTCCAAATTGCAGCCTTTCAAATATTTAAAGAGAGCGATCATGTCCCCCCCCCCAAATCTCCTCTTCTCCAAACTAAACATTCCCAGGGCCCTTAGCCTTTCCTCGTAGGGCTCAGTCTCCAGACCCCTGATCATCCTCGTCACTCTCATCTGTACCCTCTCGATTTTGCCCATATCCTTTTTGAAGATGAGGCCTCCAGAACTGCACACAGGACTCCAGGTGCGGCCTGACCGGAGGGGCTATGACCTCCTGCGATTTCGATGCTATGGCCCTTTTAATACAACCCAAGACTGGATTTGCCTTTTATGCCACCACATCACACTAACTGCTCACATATTTAGTTTACAGTCCACCCTTACCCCAAGATCTCTTTCGCATACACTGCTCCCCAGAAACGTATCCCCCATCCAGTATTTGTTCTTGAGATTTTTGTGGCCCAGATGTAATACTGTGCATTTATCTTTGTTGAATTGCATCCTGTTCGCAACAACCCACTTCTCCAGAGTATTCAGGTCTTGTTGAATTTTAACTCTGTCTTCTTGTGTGTTTGTAACTCCTCCCAATTTGGTATCATTAACAAATTTAATGAGTAGCCCTTCTACCCCTTCATCCAGATCACTGATAAAAATATTGAAAAGTACCGGCCCCAAAACCCGAGCCCTGCGGCACCCCACTGAACACCTCCCTCCAATCTGATGAAACGCCACTGACCACCACTCTTCTGGTGCGGTCCTCTAACCAGTTCCCTATCCACCGAACTGTCCTAATGTAGTCCAGTCCACAGTCTTCCAGTTTGCCCATCAGAATGTCATGGGGAACCTTATCAAAAGCTTTACTGAAATCCAGGTAACTCACATCAACAGAGTTCCCACGATCTAGTAAACTCTTCACACAATTAAAGAAGGAAAACAGGTTGGTCTGACAAGATCTGTTGGGGACAAAACCATGCTGACTTCCCTGGATCACTAAGTGGTCCTTCAGATGCTTACAGATCGATCCCTTTAAAATCTGCTCTATCTTCCCAGCAACAGAAGTCAGACTGACCGGCCTGTAGTTTCCTGGAGCATCCTTCCTCTTTCTTAAAAATCGGGATAACATTCGCTCTTCTCCAATCTTGTGGCACACCCCCAGTCGTCCGGAAGGCCTTGAAGATGATGGACAGAGGCTCTGCATGTTCATTAGACAGTTAGACATCTGGCCCGGGGGATTTGTATTTGTCCAGTGCAGCCAGGTGCCTCTCCACAACTTCCCTGTCAATGTCAGCTGGACACTCAGGTGTCCTGTTATGTCCTATACCATCTCTAGATGGGCTCGAGTTCTTCTGGGAGAAAACAGAAGCAAAAAAGTAATTAAGCCTGTCTGCTTTTTCTCTGTCGTCCACCAGAGTTTCTCCTTCTACTCCCGAAAGCGGTCCAATTTCCTCTTTTACCTGTAGAAGTGTTTCTTATTGTAGCGAGCCCCCCTGGCCAGACCCAACTCATACTGAGCTTTGGTTTCTCTGATGGCTGATCTGCAGTACCTAGTAACTCTCATATACTCCTCTTCAGAGGTCTGACCTTCCCTCCATTTTCTTTTTCTCCCTTAGCTTATTCTGGAGCTCTCGGTTCATCCACATCGGTTTCTTGGAGCCCTTACCATGTTTCCGTCTTGCTGGAATAGTGAGGGCTTCACTCGCTCCTTTCCCTTCCAGCACACTCCCCCACGGAATGACTCCCATCAGCCCTCTGAGTTCGTTGAAGTTGGCCCTACGAAAATCTAACCTACGAGTCTGGCTACGAACTTCCTGGACCCCCCACAGCAACTGGAATTCAAGGAGGACATGGCCACTTCCCCCTAAGGTCTCTTGTCTCTCTTCCCCCTACCTCGGTGCACCTCCATCCTGAGGTTTCCTGGCAAGGGAAAGTGGGATGGGGCAAAGTGAGTGGTGCATGCTGCATTATGCAGGCTTCCCTGCCGCTGTTGGAGGTGCCTGTTGTGCCATTGGCTCAGCTTGGCTGGTGGGGCTTCACGCCCTCGACTCCCCTAGTTTTTGGGGCTGAGTTGGTTGCCCTCTGGCTCTCCAGCCAGCCCTTTTGAGGCTTCTGAACGGACACTTTGGCAGAGACTCTACCCTGCTGTTTATGTTACCACCTGTACTATGTCAGGCACATTTCTGAAAGTGGAGCCGTTCATGGCAGTGAGTCCTGAAAAGCAAAAACTAGCAGACATGTATTATGATATACTGTGAGTCATGTTGACCTGGCATCTGGAATTTGTCAAGCCCTGGGGCCTGACGTGATGTGGTCCATGGGGGTCGCAAAGGGTCGGACGCGACTGTGCAACAACAAATGTGACGTTTTTGCAGAAATAAAAAGTCAGTTAAATGGTCTCTTTTTATTAGTTTGATTACTGCTGGTGCTGAACACTCTGACTTTGGACGTGGTGATGCCCTCATAGAGCCTTCCTTAAGTTTTCAAAACACAAAAACCATTAAAGGTTCATTCTGTCCCCCCACCCTTTCTTTCCATTGAGTTCTGGGTCGTACAGCTCCCCACCACTGCTTCATAGACGTCTATCTGTCGTTAGGTATGTGGCTGGGAGCTTTTGGTTTTGCATTCTGCCCGATAGTTGCCCCTCCTTCTTCCTCATACATGGCACACGCTGTTAAATTGGGGAAGTTCTCCAGCTAGCTGTTTGAAAAGATTATTTTTCTATCATTTGCGACAATGGAAAATAATTTGACATTTAAAATGTGTGCTGCTATTTGATGGTGGAGCAGATGCGGACCTGTTGGCATGCCCCCCCCCCCCGTCACTGATTTGTATAATCTGAACGGGTGGCCAAACTCCTGGCCATAGCAGCAGCTTAAAATAAAAACGTACCTAACATAGACCTTTCTGACTTCTTCTAGCTTCACAATTTGAACAAAAGATACACAGTTCGAATGAAAGGTGCACATCCCAGTCTTGTTCCTCCGTCAGTCTTGTTCCTCCGTTCTTGCTTCAGATGGGATATGCACTTATAATTTTTTCTGTTCTGAAGAAAAGAGAGATGTCTTGGTAACATTATTCCAACCAACCATCAGTGTAAAATGGCAAGAACCTTTCCCATGCCCTACCGTAGAGCTTTGCCTTGGTGGGGGAAGGCAATGTTTGGACTGAATGCAGTGAAGACACTTACAAATTTGTCCTACGGTTCTAAACATGTTACGTCTGTATTCAGTCTTCCCATGAGCAGAAGAGGTTGTTATATCGTCTTTTTTCACGAGTAAAGTCTTCCTAGAGATATAGCAGATGTGAGAGAGTTTAAAAACAAACTGTTGCATCAAAACATCACCTGGCCCTTTTGCTGTCTTTAGAGAAAGGTTTTTCTTCCATATCTGTACAGCTTCAAATGCCAGGTTCTGCATGGTTAGCAGTTCAAAACCTGTCCTACACTGTGGGAAATCTGATCTCTGTTCTGTGTAGCTCAGCCTCTTTTGGCCTGGTTTTTACATATGGCAGTGGCATTACCACACTGATTTCAAGGCTTCACTGGTACCGAGTTTGCCCTAAAAATGAGTTATTTCGTTTCTTTTTCCACTGCAAGGTCTTGGGTTTGTGGCCTTCATAAAGTCTAACTGGCATAATGCCCAGTCTCTGATGTAGTCACACCATGGAGAACTATATTAGGAGCAAGGAAATGGTGTATCATCGCGGAGCTGATGCCTGGATAGTGGCCGGGCCATTTTTGTATTTCCTGTATTTCTTAAGGTTTAGACATAAAATGTCTGGAAATTTTGAAGCCATGAGGAAAAAATGGAATTTGGGGGAACACCGAAATATACGCAATTCTTTCTTCTCCATCAAATCTAATCTTATTTTACTGTTTTAACGATATAAAATGCTTCATTTATAGCTTTATATTTGTCTATCCAGTTTATTTTATTTATTTATTAGGTTTATACCCCGCCCTCCCCGCTTTACAGCAGGCTCAGGGCAGCTTACAACAATTAAAATCACATAAAAACATATAAAACAGTTCCATCATAAACAATCATAAATGATAAAGTGCTGCATAATAAATTAGTTGTTGAGATGGCAGACAGTAAGTGTACACAAGGTCTGACCATCATTCTGCTCCTGATCTTCCTAACACACGGGCGGCGCTGTCTAGATGTCAAGGGTATAGTTAAAGCTGTCATTATGCTGTTAATGTAGTGGCGGCCAATGTTCCCTCTAAGCTGAGTTAGTGTGAGCTAGCTCACAGTTTTTTAGCCTCCAGCTCACACATTTATGTCTTCGCTCAGGAAGGATGGCTCCAGAGCAAACTAATTCATGCAGTAGCCAAATCGCTCGCTCACAGCTTTAATGCCAGTAGCTAACAAAGTAGAATTTTTGCTCACAAGACTCCACAGCTTAGAGGGAACATTGGTGCACCTCCTAATTATAGGCCTGGTGGAAGAGGCCCTGTGGAACTGTAGAAAGTCCCACAGGGCTCTGATCTCCAGGAGCTCATTCCACCAGTGTGGAGCCGCCACTGAAAAGGCCCTGGCAGTTGCAAGCCTGGCATCTTTTGTGCCCGGGAGGGTCAATCAGTTTTGTGACCCCGACCGTAGTGCTCTCTGGGGTAAATATGGGGAAAGGCGGTCCCTCAGGTATGTCGGACCCTGGCCATAAAGGGCTTTAAAGGTAAGAACCAGCACCTTGAAGCGAATTCAGTTAAATTTTATATCATTAAAAACAACAAAGTCTTTAATCATGTACTATCATCAGACACATTAATTGTTCCCAAAATTATTCACATTTAGATAATAAATGTATCCTTGAAAATATGTTATACTAGGGACTCCACTAGGCAATTCCAGAGATCCCTACACATGTCATATCTACTGGTAGTTTGTATAGTGTATGAGCAGTTTTGCCTCCTGCCAAAAGAGCTGCAGCAATACTGGATGAAGCTACAAGAATGGTCATTTTTTGTTGGCAAGCCATAGGCCAAACTAGATTCATAACAAATGTCATCCTCTGCCTTTCTCCCCAATAGGCACCCAGGGCGGCTTACTTTGTTCTCTTCTACATTTCATCCTCACAACACCCCTGTTAGGTGTCAGTCTAGCCCAGGGGTCATTTCCTGCAGGAGCGCACAGGAGCGGAGCTCCGGCAGTAAGGAGCCCAGGGGGTGGGCATATGCAGCAAGCCTTGCCCCCTGCTCCCAGCAGCCCTCAGTCAGGCCACAAGGAGCAAGAAGCAACCAGGTAAGTTGCAGAGGGCCCCCCCCTTCAGGTACAAGCTCTCCCTCCTCTATGAGGGCAGATCTGCGCGTCCCCCCCCCCAATAGCTAGCAATCCAAAACAGTCCAGTGGAGCCTGAGCAGTGGGTGTTGCCTTCTGACACACTTCCGGTGATGTCAGGGGGTGTGGCATATGCAAATAAGTTATGCTAATGAGCTCCTGCAACTCTTTTTCTATGAAATGACCCCTGGTCTAGCCCCTTTCTTGGGCTTGGTTGCCATGGGAACGTGGGGGGTGAGTAGAAGAATGTATACTTTTGTTTCTGGCTGTTATCTTCCTTGACTCAGACATGTAATCTTGAGCCTAGCCACCCCTGCTCCTCTTTCCCCTGAGAATTGTGTACCGTTATTTAGGTGGGCTTCTAGCTTAGGTGTGATTGGCCCAGGGGGGGGTCATGTACGAGATGCGCTACGGCAACACCTACGGGAGCATCTATAGGGGCACCTTCTGAGATGACCTGGCCCACTTCCCCATGATGGAAAAGGTGGATCTAGAACGGGTGAGGCATGAGTTTCACAGAGAGACCAAGGAGCTGAGGCGAGAGCTCCATGAAATTATGCTGCAGCTACTATGACTCATTGTCACGACCATCCAACACGAGCTGCAAAGCTGGGTCCCCCGACAGCAGAGGGAGACCAGATCATGGGCAGCAGCAGCCAGCACCCCCCACCCAAGTACCCCCGGCACAGGTGCCCCCTGGCCAAGTACCCCCAGGGCAAGCAACCCCTGTGGTTCCCCTGAAGCCCCCCGCTCCGGCTGCCCCGCCACCCAGGCCAGAGCGGCCCCATGAACTCCTAGATGCCACCTTCGATGGCAGCTCTGAGAAGCTGGCTGTCTTCTTGCTACAAGTGCACAAGTTCCTGTGAGACTGGGGGCCTATGCTGGCCTCGGCTGAGCACTGAGTGGATTACATCAGGTCACGTCTGAGGGATCGGGCGGCAGACTGGTTTGTAGGCCTCCACAACATCAGGGCCCCCCCCGGAGCTCCGCGACATACACACATTTATGTGGGCCCTTTGAAGGCAATACGAGGACCCCCTAGAGCTGGAAAAAGCCCGAACCAAGCTATGGTCCTTGCGCCAAAGGAACCGGTCGGTACATGAGTTTTCTGACAAGTTTAAAATGTACGCTGTGAAAGTGCAGGGATGGTCCGAGGAAGTCCTCATCGAGCTTTATTGTTTGGGGCTGAACCATGCCATCCTGGAAAAGGTCCTGGGGCAAGGGAACCTGTTAACCCTCAGCGGGTGGATCAGAGAAGCCGGTGAGGCCGAGAACTGAGCCGCCTTGATCAAGATGTACTAGCCAAGGACAACCCCTAGGACCTCAGTTGGGGAGTCGAAGGGCCAACGCAACAAAGCCCGAGAGTCTATGCACGCCTGGAGGATGCAGCAAGAGCTGTGCCTGAGATGTGGAGAGCCCGGACGCTACATTGCTATCTGCCCCACCAACTTCACCCCACATGAAGGGGTGGAGAGTGCTGCAGGTCTGACGTACAACCGAAGCCTGGGGGAGTGCGTCCCAAGCAACCAAAGGTGATCCAGCTGAATGTGGGGTTGGGGGGGGGCTTCGTCGAGTGGAGATGACACCTCCCAGCCACAGGGAAAAGGCTGGGACCTGCTGTGAAGGGCACAACCTGGCAGGTCCAAAAGCACCAAGCAACAAAATCAGTGAGCACTAACCCCCCCCATTCTTTGTGACTGTGTTGAACCCTGAATTGGGCACTCAAGTAAGAGTAAGGGCGTTAATTGACTCAGGGTGCGCCAGAGACTTAATAATTCCTGCGATAGTCACAGGGTTGGGAGTGTCGGTCCAAGCTCTTCATGAGCCCCTATTGTTCACCCAGATGGATGGTTCCTCCATGAAGGAAGCGTGCAGATATCAAACTGTGCCAGTTATCATGGGGATGGGACCTCACTGGGAACAGCGAGCCTTTGTGATTAACCCAATGGCCAGAGTTTCCATGGTTCTGGGGAACCCTTGGTTGCGGGACCATGACCCTTATGTGCAGTGGAGTGCTGGCATATTACATTTCCCCAATAGACTATAGGGGGTTGAATGCAGTGTCCATGACCAACACCTATCCCTCCCACTAATCAAAGACCTCTTGGCTGAGGCTGCGCGAGGAAAAATCTTTACCAAAATGGATTTGTGTGATGTCTATTTCAGAGTTTGCATCTGGGAGGGGGATGAACACAAAATGGCTTTCAGTACCCCGTTGGGCCAGTTTGAATACCTAGTCATGCCGGTCAGATTTGTGGGAGCCCCGGTGAACTTGATAAATGCACAAGTATTTGTTCAAGGGGGTTCTGGTTTATCTTGATGATACCTTGATCTATTCCCAAGATAAGGACTCCCATGTAACTTTGGTGAGGGAGGTCCTGAGAACTCTCTATGAACACTGGCTTTTTTGCCAAACTGTCTAAATGCGAGTTCCACAAAGAAGAGGTGGACTTCTTGGGGTATCGTATATTGGGGCATGGTTTTGGGCATGGACCCCCACAAGGTACAGAACGTATTGGGATGGGAACCCCCACGTACCTGGCAGCAATTACAGTCATTCCTGGGGTTCACAAATTTCTACCGCCCCTTCATCCCCAACTTCACACTAGTGAGCCTCCCTCTTACCAATTTGCTAAAAACTAAGGGGAAGGGGCCAGAGACTGTTAAACTGAGGGCTAAGCTGAACAACCAAGGGATGCATTAGAGGTGACGTTCAATGGCACCCCAGAGAAGTTGGCATTCTTTGCCCTGCAGGTGTGGAGGTTCCTGAAAGAATGGGGCCACAGTTTCACCTCTGACAAGCACCACTGCGGGATCGGGCAGCAGACTGGTTTGTGGGGCTTTACAATGTCAGGGATCCCAAGCTCCAGGACATGGATGCCTTTATGCAGGCATTGTGCCAGCAGAATAAAGACCCTTTGGAAATGGAGAGGTCCCGAATAGAACTCCAGGGCCTGCGGCAAGGGACCCATTTGGTCCGGGAGGTCTCTGACGAGTTTAAGACATATACTGCGAAGCTCCAAGGGTGGCCAGAAGAAGTACTCATTGAGTTCTACCGTGCCGGTCTTAATCCTACTATCCTGGATAAGGTCCTAGCTCAGGACAACCCTCTGACACTGAATGACTGGATACAGGTGGCATGTGAGGCTGAAGACAGGTGCAACCTGCTACATATGTATCACCCAAAGACCCTGGCGAACGGTCCCAGCGGGCTGTGGACTCCGCAAGCCCACTCCACCAGGACCGGAGGGGATAAAGTACTCAGGACTTGATTAGCCCAGCATTAGTCACGGGCTTAGGGGCTAAGGTACACAAGTTAGAGGAGCCCCTAGTATTCTCCCTGTCATGCCCGCAGTGCAGCCCAACCCCGTAGACCTTGACCCCGGGGATTCTGCGCCCTCAACGTCTGAAGGGGAGCTCCCTGCACCCCTTGAATCACCAGTGGAGGATGAGCACCAGCTCCCAGGAGAGTTTACACCTGGAGCCGCGCCGGCAGAACCAAGCACAAGTACCATGCCTCCTGATTCCCCCCCACCAGTGGCACACACCAGAAATTGATTTCCTGGGCTACCACATCTCCCCACGGGGCATAGAAATGGACCAGGGGAAAGTTAAAGACATTTTGGGGTGGGAGGCCCCCAGAACTCGCCGGCGACTCCAAAGTTTTTTAGGGTTTGCCAATTTCCATAGAAACTTTCTGCCGAACTTTGCCCAGGTAAGCTTACCCCTCACTGACTTACTGAAAACGAAGGGGAAAGGTCCTGAAGCTACTAAGCCTGGAGCTAAGTTGCTGTGGACCCAGGAATGCCAGGAGGCATTCGACAAGCTGAAAACCCTTTTCACCACCGAGCCCATCCTTGCACACCCGGATGAAATAAAAAAGTTTGTGGTGCAAACAGACGCCTCAGATGTAGCTATGGGTGGGGTGATTTTGCAAAAAGGAGCAGATGACAAACTCCATCCCTTAGCCTACGTGTCTCGTAAATTCACCGACACCGAGCGCAATTGGTCGGTTTGGGACAGGGAAGCTGGGGCAATCCGGCTGGCTCTCTCGACATGGAGACATTGGCTGGAAGGGGCAAGGGTGCCGTTTGAAGTGTGGACAGATCACAAGAACCTTGAAATGCTTCGCACCGCCTGTAACTTAAATGCCAAGCAACTCCGATGGGCTGATTTTTCCTCTAAGTTTCGATTCATTCTCCACCATTTCCCAGGGAAAGCGAACTCGCTGGCGGATGCCTTGTCCCGCCTCCCGCAGCACGAAAGTCGGCGGAAGGAGGAGTCTATGTTTACACCCTTCCACTTGGGCAGGGCGGTAACAACCCGGAGGCAGGCTAAACTTGCCTCCTCTCTCCCCTCCCCTCCTGGGGGATGGGAGGCCAAATTCGCCACTGCCTTTTCGGAGCTCGACAAGCGGGAAGTGGAGGTGGGGGGGGGGAAGTCGGCGCTGGGGCCGGATGGGTGTTGGTATAAAGACACAAAATTGTTTGTTCCAAATCTGTTGTGGGGGGGGAATTATGGGTCTAGGGCATGGAACTAAACCAGCTGGCCACACAGGTTTTGTGAAATCACTACATCTCCTACAATGCACCTTCTGGTGGCCCCACGTATGCAAGGATTTGTCTCTGTTTGTACACTCCTGCCAAACGTGCATTATGTGTAAACCCAGGAAGGGAAAGCTCCCCCGGATTACTGAAACCTTTACCAACGCCAAATAGACCATGGGAGGTTATTTCCATGGATTTCATCACCGATTTGCTTCCCAGCAAGGCCATGACAGTAATTTGGGTGGTTGTGGATTTATTCTCCAAGCAGGCTCATTTAATTCCTTTCCCCAGTGTGCCAACGGCTCGGACTTTGGCCAAAGCTTTCCTCAACCATGTGGTCAGACTCCACACACTACCTACCAAAATAATAACGGACAGGGGCCCCCAATTTGTTTCAAAGTTTTGGGATGAGCTCCTGGAACTCATGGGCATTGAACTGGCCCTGCTTATCATCCAGAGACAGATGGCCAGTCCGAACGGGTTAATCAAACCCTTGAACAATATTTGAGTTGTTTCACAAACTTCCAACAGGATGATCGGACAGACCTACTGACTTGCTGAATTTTGTTATAACAGTTCTTACCACGCTTCTACAGGAATGTCACCATTCAAAGCGGCTTTTGGCTATGACAGCCCCCCAATCCCCTTTCTGACTTCCACTCCGGGGAAAGGGGGGGAGGCTTCTGAATGGAGCTCTGCGTTAAGGGAGGCGTGGCCCAAGATCTGCGATGGTTTAGACACTGCTAAGGCTGCTTACAAACATCAGGCTGACAAGAAGAGGGTGGAGGGTTGGGCTCTGCAGCCTGGGGACTCTGTATATGTATCTACTAAAAACCTACGTTTGTCTCAGTCGTGCCAAAAGTTGGCGTGGAAATACATTGGGCCGTTTAAAGTTGTTAGGCTGATTAATGGAGTGACTGTTGAATTAGATTTGCCTAAGAACATGCGGAACATTCATCCAATTTTTCATTTCAGCTTACTAAAGCCCTGCCCAACCTCTAACCCCTGGCGCCCGGAACTGGCTTGGCCACCCCCAATTCTGGTGGACGGGGAGGAACATCATGAAATATCTGCGATTTTGGACTCTAAAATGAAGCGTGGACAATTGTTCTACCTTGTGAAATGGCTACATTGGGGTCCCGAAAATCGGGAGTGGGTGGCGGGGAAGGATGTTTGGCCCCCCAAACTCCTACGTAAATTTTATGCCCATTTCCATGAAAAACCGGACGGTCCCCGGTCGGCTGTGTGTGGGGGGGGAATGATGTGTTTTTGAGGGGGCAGGATGTCAGCTAGCTGCCATATCTGTGTAGTCCACCCTTCCCTGTTCCCGCCTTGCTTGCAGCTCAGCAGCTTGCCGTAAACATGCCAGGGAGACCGTGGGAGCTAGACACCGTTATCAGTCTGGCCTTGTGAAGTAGGGAGGGCTTGCGGTCCACATTTGGTGTGAATTTTTCTGCTCCCAGGAAACCCTGCGACTCTCCCGCTCCTTATGTAATCACCCGCCGGGAGTCTTCCCGCCCGCGCGCTCAAAGTTAATTTGCTTAGCTAATTGCCTTGCCCAGCTATTTGTACTGGGATGTTCCCGCCTTCTAGTTATTCCTAATAATAATTCTGTGGACATGGTACCAGTCTTGTACTCTAATAAAGCATAATGCTTCTTAGGAAACGTGTGTGAAGCGTTACTTGCTGTGGAACCTGGCAGAACCAATGACCTGAGTGGGTAGAAGGAAGCTTCATATGCTCAGCTCCTCTTCCATCACGTTGGTGGATCACCTATGGTGCAGGATTTGTGCTCTCCTTCTGTATTAATTATGTTACTTTGTGTTTTTAATAAAATAAAATTTTAAAAGGAGTTCTAATGCAAGCAGTATTCATTAAGTGTATTTTTTCTTGTCAGTGCGGAATTATGGGTGCGGAAAGTTCCATCAGTGGAAATTTATTAAATTTATATGTTGCCTCTTGCCGCCAGGCAGACTCGAGGCAGGTAACAACTAGAAAGCAGCCCACATAAACCAAAACCAGCTAACTAAAAGTGAAGTGGAAGAGCTCTGCTTTGCAGGCCCTGCAGAACTTAGATAAGTCCCACAGGGCCCGTGTGTCATCAGACAGCTGGTTCCACAAGGACGGGGCCACCACAAAGAAGGCCCTCATCCTGGTGGATGCCAGCAAATGTCCTGGTGGCCAGGTACTACAAGCAGGTTGCAAGTTGAAGAACACTAGTTTCAGGGGGGAATATGTCAGAAGAACCTAGCAGTCTGCTAGGTATGAAGGTCCCAGACTCTTTTGGGCTTTAAAGGTAATCATCAGCACCTTGAATTAGATCCAGAACTCAATCAGCAGCCAGTGCATCTGTTTCAAGTCAGGATAGATATAATCTCTCCAAGGAGAACCCGTCAGCAATCTTGCCACTGCAAGTTCAGTCTTTTCCAGACCTCTGAAAGAAACCAAAGACTTGATTTATTTTTTCTGTCTGTCTGTCTGTCTATCATCTATCTCTGCTTATACAGCTATCGCCTTAACAGAAATTACATTGGGAAAAACCTTACTTAATGTTATTTCCCTGGTTTTTAATTATTGCCCCTATATGTTTTGCCACAGAACGGGTGATGGAATCATTTGTATCCAGTAGGTAACCATGTCACCTGAGCTCCCATAGTAGGCAATTCCATATTTTTAAGTAGAGGGGTGACTAAGCTGGCCCTCAGTTCATTAAAAGCCCTGATCTAAACAGTGTTTGGAATTGGCAACCATGACATAAAGTATACTCACTTTAGGAGTGTCTGTCCAGGCATTGTTCTGGTGTCGAGGTAATCCTTGAAGTAGCAGCTACCATCTTGTGGCTGGGTTAAGTACGCACACGTCGGAGGTGATGCTTTGAAAGGATGGCAAGGTGCCCGGTTTCTTGTGTTCATCTTATACAGCATGAAATACCAAAGAAACAACACCCATTATGGCCTAAGGACCTACAGTTGTCTGGAATATTGGATGTTCCGTTTAAGGGTAATATGGCAGCAATATCTGTTTAATAGAGACCAATTCCTGCATATGTGCTGTGTGTGGTTCCGTGGCTATTGCTATCAGGCTTCTGTTAGACTTTGGTTTTCCCCAGTTAGCAGACAGTTGTAGCAGCTATCACTGTCTCTGTGGGTAGTTGTTTTCATGAGAGATAAGATTACCCTGCCTCAGCTAGAGATCTGCTTCAGAGCTGTGGACAAGGTCTCTCTACCACTGTCAAAAGGAGCCCTTGGGCATGGATATACAATCGTCGTTGTCCTTGTCGTTATCTGATGGTTTGACTTAGTCCTGCCTCTCTTCTCCAGGGCAGCACAGTCTTCTTCTCATGGCCAGCTGACATTAGCAAGGATCTCCCTGCTGTTTTCTGCAGTCTGAGGCTGAGGCCCAGTCTGCATCTAGCATTTGCTCTGCTGTTATGCCAAACCCACCCTGGAACAGAAATCCCCGTCTACATGGCATGCCACTTTCACTTTGATTGAGTGTCGCATTTTATGGCCGTGTCCAGACTGCATGCTGCTTTCACTTTGTTTGGTCTCTGGTTTTATGGTGGCTGCCTGCACAGATTTGTGGCCGTTTTATGGCTATTGGGTGTGTGTGTGTGTGTGTGTGAAGCTGCAGTCAGTACAGTGTTGGCCCGGGGTAGCTGAATGTGGTTTTGAACTGCATCTTTTTCTGTCACAGTGTGGGTTTGGTAAAACAACTGAGCAAATGCTAAATGCAGATTGGGCCTGAATCTGCATTTGTCTTTCCCACTGGTGTCCCAGCCCAGTCCCAAAAAAGCTCTCCACATTTGGTGTCGTTTTCACACCTCAAGAGTGCTAGCATACCTTTGCACATCCACATATGTTTATCGTCCTTTCAGGGCGGCTCAGCTGTCATTGCACCTCTGCACTGCTTTAAAAGAATCTTCTCCAAACAACGTTCAAACAAGCATAGAGAAAGACGGCGTCACAGCAGCATGAAGCTAATTTTAAAATGCAAATGCAGACTCGACCTGAGTCCCAGATCAGCCTCCTTGGGACCTTTGGATCCTGTGGCCACCCAGAGCCCTGAGTCAGGCCTGTGTTTGTAAAAGGGGGGTGGGGGTCGTGGCTTGTGCCGGAAAGGATGTTGCCACACCAAAGCTAAGGAAACCCCCCTTCAGTCAGCACAGCCTGGGTGTCAGTTGCAACAAGTCCTTTGAGCTTCGCAACCACATTTTATGGTTGCTTCCTGGGCTGCAGCTGCAGGATAAGTTCTGTTTTCTGCTTCCTCGTACTTGAGTGAGGAGGACCTGGAGGTAAGTCTAGCTGACTTTATTGATCAGACTTGATGGGCGATTGGAACCACAGAATCTCCGCCTGGGGCAAAGTTCATGTCCACCAACGTGTAGCATTCCTGTTGATTTTCTAGCCCTCATAGTCTAAGGGCCTTTCTTCGTGTTGATCTTTTCCTAGCATTCAGTTTGCAGAAAAGTACAGAGGAGCTCTTCTGCCCGGGTCTTCCTTTCTTCAGTATCCAGCTGTGCTAGAAAAGCATATTTTTGTTCTGGATTTAAGCCCCATTTCTCTGGCTACCTTCCTTTCTTGGTACATCCCTGTTCCAACCCCCCCACCCCTGTGGTCTTAATGAGCAGCTGACCAACACATCCCACAGTATAAATAAGCGCTGGCCTACCAGTGAGTCAGGGTGTGCCGATTCCCTTTGTGCCTCCTGTACCAAGTTGACGCTGTCTCTCTTTCTGTCTTCTCTAGCACGATGGGTTCCATGTTTCGCAGTGAAGAGATCTGTCTGGTCCAGCTTTTCTTGCAATCGGCTTCAGCCTATGCCTGTGTCAGTGAACTCGGTGAGCAGGGACTCGTGGAGTTCCGTGATGTAAGTGCAAGAAGGTTTGGGAAATCACTCTGCAAAGCAAGCACTGTAGGTGGTGTGGTCATCAGACGGCTTGTGCTTAGCTGCTTATACACAGAATATTATTTTTGTAGTTGCTAGTAAGCAGAAGATGGGAGGTAATCCACTTTCTAAAGAGTGATGCCCTTTTCATTTTCACTTTTCCCTA
>NW_015174316.1:338114-392596 GCF_001447785.1 Gekko japonicus | reverse complement strand
TACAGCCACGAGGGCTAGCAATTTACATTAAATCTGATGTGTGGGTGGCTAATGTTCCAATAATCTTAAGTACAGATAATATTTCTGGTGATATGTATACACGTTTGTCCAGTTCTGGAAAGGAAATTGTATGCGGTACAGAGGTCTCTCATTTCCATAAGAATCCTGCTCAAAAGGACAGGGCAGTTTTGAAGAGAGGATAGATTTTTGCGGGGTAGAAATATTGGTGCTTATTCCTCAGAATAGATGTTGATGCCATACCATTCTTAAGGAGAAGGAGAATGGGTGAGCCAGCAATGCTGGGACTGGTTATATAGCCTGCATCCATACGGCAAGGATTCTCCGTTTTGCATTCATTGCTGCAGCCAATGCAGAGGCGTTCACATTGGAAATGGAGCTTCCACACTGGAGTTTCCCAGCACGCTTTCCTTGTCATCTGCCATTTTCTCTGCGTTTTCCCCACTGCTCCACTGGAGGGCTTTTTGAGGGATTTTTCTTTTGAATCATTAAGTGGTGTAGTGCTATAGTAATTACCAGTTTTTTAAAAAGCCTTCTGGTAGTACAGCCACTGTGTGGGGCTGATGGAAGGAAAATGGTACTGGTGTGGGCAGGGCCCTTGAAAATGCATAACTTCCCACTGGGCAAGGTTTCCTAACTAGACTGTGCCGTCCCTAAAAAGTTTGCGTTGAAGCAGGTTTGGCAAAGAGTCTATGCAGGATGGGGAAAGAATGCTTGGACCACTATTAGAGAACAACATCGTGTGGATCTCCCCCCCATCCCTCATCCCAAGTGCTGCACTTTGGATGCCGAAACAGAGAAAAGCCCTGCAAAGGCAGCCCTGCTTCCCAGAGGAAAAGCATTAGCGGTCTTCACTGATGGTGGGCTTCTTTTGCTTTCAGTTGAACCCTCATGTCAGCGCCTTCCAGCGACGTTTTGTGGGGGAAGTACGGCGGTGTGAAGACATGGAGAAAGCCTTCAGTGAGTGGTACACAAGCGTAGGGGGTGGGTGGGAACTGTTCACAAGCTGTTTATCCTGTGCAGGTGGTATGGAGACTTTTAAGTGATGGGATTCCCATGCAGTTGGTGCGAAGCCCTCCGAAGACAGAATACCAGCCCTGTGGCCACAAAATGCTTTATACATTCAAGAGACACTGGGCAAGGTCTCCTAACTAGAAATGCTGGCATTATGAAACTGGATTATTAGATCATAAGACTTCACTTTTTTCAAAATAAACACGTTTACAGTTTCAGTTCAGTTTCTGGGAAACAGTAATAGCATATCCTCACACTGCCCTCTTTTAGAGCTCTGATTAAAAACTGAACCATCTCCAAAAATGTTAGAGTGGCTAGGCCAGTGATGGCGAACCTTTTGGAGACCGAGTGCCCAAACTGCGACCCAAAACTCACTTATTTATCGCAAAGTGCGAACACGGCAATTTAACCTGAATACTGAGGTTTTACTTTAGAAAAAACAACTAATACATTAACTTAAGATGACCCAAACAAAGTAAGGAAAGCCATCCCAAATGCTTTCATTTACTTAAAATTATTTGGCAGAGAATTCGACACTTTAATGGTGGTCTGGGCCTGGGGCTCTGAGTGCCACTTCTGGCACCCGTGCCGTAAGTTCGCCACCACTGGGCTAGGCCATCATTGTATTAGCGGTGTGGTCTTAAACAGAGTTGCACCCTTCTAAGCCTATTTACCCTACTTAAGCCTGTGCTGGTAATACACTAACTGTGCCATCCTAAGCAGGTCTACTTAGAATTTGACTCAGATCTGTTCCATCAATCTTGTTCCCAGGAAAATGTTCTTAGGATTGCACTGTAAATTGCCCTTCTCGCTCTTTTTTTGATTATAAATTTTTATTTGGCTTTAACACATTATAGGGCAGGAAGGATACAGGGGATGGGATAAGACATATAAAAGCTGTTACAAATTTTCTGTCTTAATTCTTTGTTTCCAGATCGTTTATATAATTACTAACTCTAGTAACACTTAAATCAATTCACTCAAACCTTCTGTTGTGATTCCTGGAAAAATGTCTGATTCTTTACAGTTCAAGTTAGAGTTTTTCTAAAACTATAATGGTTGTATCCATTACTCCTGGTCTTCAAAGTTTCTTTCCACCCAGTCATAGAATGGTATCCAGTTGTCTCTCAGACCGATTTCACACAAGAGCTGTGCCGCGGTCGCACCTCCCTTTGCCCCGCTTCTATCACGGTTTCGTGATCCTGTTTTTTGAGAATCATGAAACCGCGGGGAAAATTGGGTGAAGCCGTGGGTCAAAATGCGGCCACGCGGCTTTGAGTGGGAAATTGACCAATAGAAGCAGGGCAAAGGGAGGTGCGACCGTGGCACAGCTCTTGTGTGAAATCGGTCCAACCTCGCGTTGACCATCACATAGATCACTGTTGCCAAGTCATTGAGTTCAAGGAAGGGAACCAACTGCCTGATCAGCCGAAGATGATAGGCCAACCTGACAGTGGCTGCTACCTGGGCCTCCATTGTTAAGGAGGCGTCCAGGAGCACTCCCAAACTCCTAACCTGCGGTCCTGGCACCAGCGGAGCCCCATCGAAGGGCAGGAGTGTGAGCCCTATCCCGATCCGCCCCAACTCAGGCACAGGACCTCCGTCTTTGTTGGGTTTAGTTTCAATTGGCTCAGCCTAAACCAACCAGCCACGTCTTGTAGTGCCCGGTCAAGGTCTTCCGGTTTGGAGTTGGACCGGCCAGCCAACAACAGATAGAGATGGATATCATCAGCGTACTGGTGACATCCCAACCCATGCGCCTCCGGGAAAGCTTTTCCCCCAGCGCCACCCTTTGTCCCCGACCTTGGAGAAAGGAGACGAGCCATTGCAAGGCAGGCCCCTGAATAGTTCCTGCTCCAGATCCTTATAAATATTTTCTTGGTGGTCATTTGGTGAACTAAAATCTTCTTTCCCTCTCTTTGAATTTCTACCATCAAAATACTATCATCTTCAGAGGCAAATATAAGTTTAGGGTTGAATTTCTCTTTAATATATGTTACAACGCCTCTTTTTTTCTTCTTTAGATCCGAAGCTATAAAACATTTCCCCAATCTATTGCCCTTCCCCACCTGCCAGTTGTAGTTCCTTTTTCCCCCTTTTCCATTTATGTTAGACGGTTAATGATTGGTGGTCAGGGTAACAATGCACAGTACTAGTAGTACCAAGTTCTGTGTTACCTGTTGGGGTACTAGGTACAGTTGTAGTAAAGGGAATCATTATTATTTCTTTGCATGCTTCTCTGTTCAGTTTGGAAGATCTAAAAATGTACTCTCTTTTTTTTGGGGGGGGGGGTAAAGGGAAGCTCTCAATTTCATGGTGATGAAATTTTCAAAACTGCAGCACCTCGTGCCGTAAAGAAATTCCTAATTTTCACAAGCCTTGCAAAAGCCGGAGAACTACCTGAGCTATGTCTTCAGTAAGCCTGCCCATCTTGTGGCCCATTGAGGCAGGCAAATGCTACCCACCAGTCATGTAGTGTCGCCTGCCAGGTACTTGGCAGTCCCCCACCACCTTTTTTGTCCTTGGTTTTTGTTTTTTGCAGTTTTGGGAAGCTAACAAAAACAAGACTTTGTTAGGGTTCTCAATGGATTTCCATACGTAGTTGATGAGCTGTGCTCTGTTTGGTGGTCACAAGTTGTGGAGATCTGATTCCACATACCCTGGAAGGTGGTGGTGCTCCTGTTCTGCTTTCCCCTCTCCAGCTTACCTGGCACAGCAGGTGCAGAAGGCAGGACTGACACTGAAGCCCCCCGAGGAGAGTCTGCCGGCTGCCCTGCCCCGCGATGCCCTGCAAATCCAGGATCAGTCAGAGGTGCTGGTGCAGGAGTTACGGGAAGTGAGCCGCAACCGCGATGCACTGGTTGACCGGCTGCAGCAGCTGCGGGAACATGCTCAGGTGCTGCAGGAAGGGCAACACTTCACTGGCCAGCTGGTAAGTGATGGTGCCCCTCCCCCCCCCGCTCTGGGCCCATCTCTCTGGCAGCCAAAGGGTCTTTTACTCAGGTGTTCTTACCGTTATGGTTTCAGGAAGCTGCTTTATTGTTTGCATCTGTGCTGCCACCCGCCCTGAGCCTGCTCGTGGGGGAGGGCGGGGGATACAAGTTAAATAAAATAAACAAACAAGTGAAATCTTTGTCCCAAGAGAAAGGCTTGAGCCCTGGCCCTTTGGGGGAAGGAGAATCATATTTTGTAAAGTATGATACCCAAAACTTTAATGGCCGAATGCATTTGGTGCTGAGTACTTGCGGGAGTGAGGGTGCAGAAAAGGAATGGTGGATCCAAGCAGTAGGATAAAAAAACCCATAAGGACTGTCTAATAGTGTCACTAAAGGAAAGCCTCATTCAGGGCTACCAACTGCAGAGATTTTTTGGACAATCGTTGGCCCTATAATGTTGTCCAGAAAGAGTCCCACTATGTCCCGGGTATGAGTTGGTGCCCAGCCCACTTGGACTAATTAGTCCAGTTCATCTGTTGATCTTCACTGAGCTCAAGTAAGATGTACACCTACTGACCTGAGAGCTATAGCATGGTGTCGTGGTTAAGAGTGACAGACTCTAATCCGGAGAACTGGGTTCAATTCTGCACTCTGCCACATGGAGCCAGCTGGGTGACCTTGGGTCAGTCACGGCTCTTTCAGGGCTCTCTCAGTCCCCCCAAATGAGTCTAGCTCGCCACATAGTGGTGCATAACGCTAAAAGAGTTAGAACTTAAGGCTGCCAGACAATCTTAGGATCTCCTGGCTATACTACACGCAATGCCATATGATCATTATTAATTATTACCTACTGACCTCCTTCTGTTGAAGCAATTATGCTTGAGTAGTGGTAGCATCTGTAAAAGCTTCCTTCCTTCCTTCCTTCCTTCCTTCCTTCCGGCAGTCTTTGCTCATGAGGCACTGGGGAATCTGAATGTCTAAGATAGGCTTGCCCCCAGCCCTCCCCGCTTTGGTTTGGCTACTACCACTCTGCCGTTCCTTCCTCTACCCAGGGAGGCACAGATGGGGCTGTTAAGATAGGGAGGCACGAGATGCCTTGGATTATACCCAGGGGACCCAAATCTCTGGGAAGAACCTTGGCCCAATCTGCATCTAGCATTTGCTCCCGCTGGAACAGAAATTCCCCTCTACATGGCATGCCACTTTCACTTTGATTGGTTGTCAGATTTTATGGCCGTGTCCAAACTGCATGCCGCTTTCACTTTGTTTGTTTTAGGATGGTAGCCGTCTGCATAGATCTATGGCCATTTTATGGCCATTCAGGGGTGACTCTGCAGTCAGTACGGTGTTGGCCTGGGGTATTTGCATGTGGTTTTGAGCCGCATCTTTTTCTGTTCCAGCGTGGGTTTGGTGAAACAGCGGAGCAAATGCTAGAGGCAGATTGGGCCCTTGTTTCCCAGGGAAGGGAGTAATAAACTGCTAAAATTGCCAGCTGAGGGGAGGTGGATTTCCTGATAGGAGACACCCATTTGCCCAGCTGCCAGGAAGGGACAAGATGGATGGCTATTTGGAGAACCTGAACCGAGTAATAAACACCACTTCCTAAACTCAGGATTGGATGCAAGGAAACCCACCCAGCAGGGACAGGAAGGGTTAAAAGTTCTGGACACTCTGTGATTGGTGCTCAAGGAACTGCTCAAGCAGTCAAGGAACAGGGGAGGGAACAGAGGGGTGCATCATGCCTCTGTTCCCTAAATTCAGCTGACTTGTGACATCTTACGGAGGGGATGCCAAGGGATCATCTGTGTCTCCAAAGCTTAAATAGCCCAAGTGTTCAAAGAGCCTCACCGACGTGTCTAGCCATTCACTCATACAGACACTACAATCTACTGGCTAGGCTAGTTTGGAGGAGAGTAAACAGAGAATGTGGAGAGGCAGCTAGGAGCACCCACACTCCATGCACACACACAGAGCCCTACACACAGAGTAAACAAGAGAGGCGGGATCAGTTTAAGGGGGGATCCAGAGTACCCAGTGGGAAGGGGGAGGTAGAAGGGGAGAGTCCCCATGACTGATGTACGCACACGGTGGGGCCCACCTGCCTGCTGTGACAGGGGCTCTCTCTGTGGGTGTGAACTGCTACAAATGACCCCTCTTCCTTGGCCAGCCAACTGTAGCCCAGTTAGGAATTTCTGGTCTTTGTGTTGAATGAGCAGTCAGGGGCCCTGTCTGAGATCTTTGACCACAGTCTGAGATCTTTAGAAGGAAAATGTCTTTATTTACCAAAATACAATCACAATTCATTAGAACACAAGTACATTGGAAAACTATATTGAAACATGACAGGGTGTTATAGAGCTAAGAAAAATAAAAACATGAGGCTAGCGAAGTACTACGCTCACTGATATTGCCTTGCATTCCCTTCACTGGAATGGACATGAGCTAACTGGAACTTTGAACATAGAAAATGGTCAGAACTGACTTCACTCCATTGCTTCTCTGGCCCTTGGCTTGCACCTCTCTGACAGGTTATCCCAACCTTTTAACCCTTCCTGTCCCAGCTTGAAGGGTTTCACTTTGACCTATAATAAAATTGGGCATGTGTCCCCATGTGTATTGCCTTGAACCTTTTCGCCAACAAATCAAGGTTTGCGGCCCAAAACCATTATGGTTCAACTTAGGACATCCAAATAGCCACCTGTCATGCCCTTTACTGACAGGTGGGCAAAATGGTAATGTCCATAATTGCTTATTTGTCTCAATAAAGGACACTCATCTCCTCTCACCGAAATATCAGGGCACAATGAGCCCAGGCCCAGTGCAGATGTGCTGAAAAGGTTGTCAGATTGCTGTCCAAATCCACTCAGGTGCAGTAGGATTTTTCCCTATAGGTGAGGGAGGGAGACAGAGAGAAAGCCGGGCAGTAAGTACTTGAATGAAGAAGGACTGTGCATCAAGCTCACACCAAGGAAATTCAGAAGCACCCTGTTGTATTCTACTCATTCAACACCCTGATACAGGCCGGCCTCCATGCATACCCAGGCTAGCTTTAGGTGCAGCTGATACCGTTTGAATTGGAGAATTCCAACAGGTGGTAAAGGAGATTCTGCTCCCCTCATGCCCTTTGCTGATTTTATACCCTTTTGTGTCTCAGGCCTTGCATGGTTTGCACCCTCCTACTTTATAGGAATTGACCAGATACAGGTCTGTGGTGCCACAACTTTCTTGAGAGAACGTGCCTGGTGAAAAACTCTCCTTTTCCTCTTATCAGAAGGTTGTGGTTGGCTGACTCTGGAGACTTGGTGGGTCTGACCAGGGGCATCTTCAGTACTTTGGCCAGAGGTTGTCAGCACAGTAGCCAAAATAACACGGTGAAATAGCTGCTGTGGGTGAGGTAGTTACATACACAATGTGCCTTTGTGTTCCCTGCAAACTGGAAAAAGAATCTTCTGCTTTTGTAGCACATATTTGCTGCAAACAATGGAACAAGCTCATCTGCTTGTTGTAGCTTGGCTTTGCATGGCCAGTTTCCTGTAATGGTTAAGTGCGCGGACTCTCATCTGGGAGAACCGGGTTTGATTCCCCACTCCTCCACTTGCACCTCGCTGGATGACCTTGGGCAAGCTGCAGTTCTGATAAGAGCTGTTCTTGAAAAAAAGCAGTTTCTGTACTTTGCAGGGTGCCTGTTGTGGGGAGGGGAAGAGAAAGGAGTTTGTAAGCCGCTCTGAGATACCTTTGGGTAGTGAAGGGCGGGGTATAAATCCAATCTCTTCTTCTTCTTAAGTGGACACAATCACACACTCACCCACGTGTTTATGCCTTCAGCCTAGCATTCCATCAAACAGTGGTCAGTTAAAAAATAAGACACACGTAAATTCAATTACTCTGGGCACAGGCTAATATTGCAAGTTGGTTAAAAGAAAGCATAGTTAAATCAAGCATGGATAATTTCAAAAAGGCATACATTCAGTAAATCATAAGTTCAAAACTCCTTCTAGATTCTCATGTGTCCTGCCTGTTTGTTTCTATAAAGGAAACTCATCTTTTCTCAGTCTGAAATCTAAGGAGCCCATTGCTTTGTTCCCAAGAAAGAGTGTTTGCTCTGAGATCAGGGCCTTCTTGCATGTTAATCAAGGTATCCTGCATTCCCCTTATCGTAACAGCATCTAGTTCTGTTGTTTACATCCAGCTTTCTCCCTAGTTTTTCCACATAGTGTTGGCCAGACAAGATGTGATGGGAACGTCCATGTTTGTTGTTTATGTATCTGCCACATTTGCTGAAATGGAGATAGGGGCTCTAGGGAGGAATCAGATTCTTTGGGGACACACCTGGTCCTTGTCTCACAGCCTTTTCTCCCTGCCAGCAGGTGCAGTTAGGTTCATCACCCCACCCCCGTACCTTCTCTGAGAGGGATTCTCTGCTTGATCCATCCATGGCACAACGACTTGACCTCAGAATAAAGTGAGTTGTGAAGTGGTGATTAATAACGCAGATGAGATGAAGCTTCTCTGTGGGGCTAAAAACACTCAGGGCAGATCTAAGCAGAGGTCAAAGGGTGCCTGTATTCATCTCAGATCTTATGAACTTATTAGATGGCCTTAGGCAACCCACTGCTCTCTCCACTTCAGTCCTCCCCTCCCCCAGTATGTTATACCGGGGCTAACGCGGGAGCTATTCTTGCTATGAGTGACTGCAAAACACTTTGCACACTGGAAATGTGCTATGTGAAGTGTTTGTTGTTTTGCCATGGGATCTATTACACCCTGCTTTCCATATACAGACTCAGAGTGAATTTTCTGTTCCACTATCTCAAAGCTTTGTGGCAGGTGTGATCCACCCACTGCGAGTGAATTCCTTTGAAAGACTGCTGTGGCGCGCATGCCGTGGCTACCTTGTTGCCAACTTCATGGAGATACCTGAGCCCATGGAAGACCCATCCACGGTGAGATGAAACGAGGAAAACAGGCGCAGAGTGGGGTAGAGGGTTATATGGCTGGCTTTAAAACATCGCTAGGCAACCCAGAGGACCTGGAGTGGATGAGATTGAAGACTGAACGTGCGTGGAGCGAGGCATAATGAGGTGCTGCCCAGGAGTAGGAATGGGCATGAACCAGCTCACAAACTAAAGTTCTTGATGAATTTTGAGTGGTTCATGAAGTGACGTTCATGGCAGCACGAACTTTCCACAAACTTTTCAGCTGTTTGTGGAGCTTTGTGCCAGTTCATAAATGAATGCCATTTCAGACAGACTGTCTCCGCTCAATCTAATTGTTTTCTGAACGTCAAAGCAACGTAACTTGGAGGTCATGTAGAGGAGCATCCGGGGGAGGTCCCATGTCTCTAGCTTGACAAGATCTGTTCTATACACTCCTGAACCTGCACCTGTTCTATACACTCCTGAACCTGCACCTGCACGCAGCAGTCATTTTGACAGGCACAGGTTCAGGAGTGTATAGTACAGATCCTGTGAAAGCTAGAGACACCAAACTCATAGGGCATCTCCAGCTGACTCTCCTCTACTAGCATTCCAAGTTTGGTGAGGATTGGATGTGCAGGGCCTGAGTTATGGCCCCCCGAAGAAGGTGCCCCCAGGAAAGTGCTTTCTAGGGAAATGACAGGTGGTAATGACAGGAAAGGAGGCTGAAGTATTTTCTGTGGTCTGGTTTAGGAACTGCTCCTTCTGCTCCTCAGCACAGAGGCTAATGGTCACTCTGTTCTTTCAAATGTGTAGGGTGAGAGAATCACGTGGGTCGTTTTCCTCATCTCTTACTGGGGTGAGCAGATTGGACAGAAAATTCGCAAGATCGCTGCCTGGTGAGTGTCAATGAGTATGTGTATTCCCTCTGATATCAGTGGGTGGATGATTATTTATTTATTTATTTATTTATTTATTTATTTATGGTTTTGCTAGCACAAACTGGGGTCATCCCCCCCCCCCACCTTCGGTGCCAGCAGCTAAAAGGATTTAATTCACCTAAAATGGTTAAGATCCCCGATCTAGTGTTTTGTACATGGTGGATGGTTCATGAATGCCACAGTAGTCTTTCTCTTCCTTCTCTAAGGTGTGCATGATTCAGGTTTTTTTAGTGTTTCTGCTCTGTACTTTCACTATTTCAAACTCCCACCCCACCCCACCCCACCCGCCAGGGTCTCGTTCTGCCCACTGCGTGTGTCATTTTGTGCCAAGTGCTTCTGTGCTCAGCTGCTGTTCCGTCTCCCAAATGGGAACTGTTTATTCTCCACCAATCACGGGCCTTTGCCATTGATGGACACCCTCCTGATGCAGTGGTATCAGGTGGGAGAGAGGCTCGGTCTTAGCAGCAGAACCGGTGCAGCAGGGCAGGGTGCAGAGGAGCTGTTGGGATCACCTCCTGCCTCAGGGCAAGATGGCCAAAGCTGCAGAGGCCCTAGCCTCGGGAGCCACGTGTGGCTCCTTCACACAGTCTCATTTAATGTTACTAAAAGGCACAATTGCATATTTTCCACCAAAAACGTGTGTGTGACATTTGTTCATGCCTTGCGGCTCTCAAACATCTGACGTTTATTCTATGTGGTTGTTAATGTTGAGCCAGTTTGGCCACCCCTGCCCTCGCCGGCCTGGTAGCTGAGCCTGTGGAGACAGAGCAAGAGCGGCTCTGGAATGACGTCGGAGCAGCAAAGGCTGAGTAGCTACCGAACAGCTTTACAGCTGGCCCAACAGCTCTTTCTGTTCCCGCGCTTTCATGGGACTGATACTGGGCTTGCTTAAGGGTGGGGCCCTTCCTCATGGCCATTTGGCCTCATGCTGCCAAGCCAGGCACTCTCTGCTGTGGTCTTCAGCTTGGGCCCGCGTCCATCTCTTCTCTGGGGTCCTGACCTGGAGATGAACTCTGATCCACAACTATGGGTCTAGTTCTGGCACTGAGTTCCTTAGTGGTTCCTGAGTCCCTTCAAGGGCTGTTGAGTCCTCCTAGTCCTCACTGGTACTGGGCCCTGCAGGGGCCCTGATTTGTCCTCAGAGAATGAGTTTTCTGAGTCAAGCTTGATGAGGCCATGGAACACGAAGGTCACAAGTTGCACCTTTTCAGTTATCAAAAGGGTCTGTGTTGTCCCATCCTGTGCCTAAACACACCCCCACCTCTCAGAAGTAGCTTCTGTGTTCCTTGCTCCACTGATAGTCAAGAGAGGAGCTGGGGCTCTGTGGGAAGAACCTCTGCTTGGCATACAGAAGGTCCCATGTTCAGTCTCTGGCACCTCCAGTTAGAGGCTATGGGGTGGCAGGAGATGTAAAAGACCTCTGAGGGAGAGCTGCTGCCAGTCTGAGTAGGCAGTACTGACCTAGAAGGACCGATGTTCTGATGCAGGATAGGACAGCTTCGTGTGAGTGACTCAGGCAGTGACGTTGTGACTCCCTTTCATGAGCCTTTGAGTAACTCTGCCCATCTGCATAAAGTGGCCAAGCACATTTCAACTAAATGCTCTCTCTGAACCGTTACCTTCTCCCACCCCACACTCATTGTGTGTGTTTTCTTTCTTCCTGTTTGTGTCCCTTTCCAGCTTTCACTGCCACATGTATCCTTATCCTGAAGAGGAGGCTGAGCGCTTGGAGACGTTGTGTAGGCTTCGCACCCAGATTGAAGATCTCACCTTGGTAAGCAGCTGTTTGGCGTGGTATATCCTCCGGGATAGGAAGCCCAGAGGTCATTTCGGGGGGGGGGATCGCGGGGGATCGCAGTTCCCCCGGGTGAGGTACAAGGGCGGGGCACATGACGAAGCCCCGCCCCCTGCTTCCGGCCGCCCCGCTTCCACCCCTCATTCAGCCAGGAGGAGGCAGGAGAAGAGGGAGGGTAAGTTGCTTCCTCCCTGCCTCTCCCCACCCCTGCCTGCCTGGGGCCAGGGAGGGCCTTCGCGGGACTTCCTTGCACTCCCGCCGGCCTTGCAGGTCCACCGCCGGGCCCCTCATGGGGCTCAGCAGTGGAGCTGCAAGGCTGGCAGTGGGCAGGACCGTTGGGGGTGGTGTGTGTGGCCTTATGACACACTTCCGGTGATGTCAGGGGGTGTGGCCTTATGACACACTTCCGGTAATGTCAGGGGGTGTGGCATATGCTAATGAGTTATGCTAATGAGTTCCCCTAGCTCTTTTTCTATGAAACGACCCCTGAGGAAGCCGGTAGAGAACTATTGAGGAGATCCAGTGTTACCAGCTTAGGGGAAGGAAAGGAGATTAGGCGGGTCACATAGTGGAAGCTGGCCCTGGAAAAGGCTACTACGGCAGCCTGATTTCTTTTTTTATTTGTATAAGATGGTTATTTTCTCTTTTTTCCCTTTCCAAGTTAACACAGAAAATAAAAAATGCATGTAGCATATTTTCCCCCTGCTCCAGATCGCTTTTCTCGAGATCAGACAGTCGTAAGTCTTCCCTCAAAGGGATTCCTCTTTGCAGCCCTCTTCCCTTGTGCTGTACAACCCAGTGGAGTGCATTTGTTCACTGAACATGTGAGGCTGCCTCATATCAAGTCTCAGCGTTGGTTCCTCTAGCTCAGCAGTGCCTGCTCTGACGCAGGTTTCAGGCAGGGAAAACTCTTTTCCAGAATATGCTGCCTGTAGCCCCCCCCCCCCCCCCCACTGGATCTGTGACTGATAGGCTTGCCAAGTCCCCCTGGGGGGCGGGGAAACCCCTGCCCCAGAGGCCCATTCCTCGCCGGCGACGAATCAGGCCCCGGGGGGAACCCCACCCCGACATGCACGTCACCCGGAAGTGATGCAACCACGCCGGGCACCCTGGGGGCGGGGCCACGGTCATCCGAGGGGAAACTCTATGGTTTTAGCCCCCACTGTGGCTAAAAAAGCACTTGGCAACCCTAGTGACTGAATCTGGGGCCTTCTGCATGCAGATTATGTTCCCTAATGCTCAGCTATGGACTGTTCCCATTGACTTGTAAAGAATGCAGGTGGGAAATCTTGAGGGGAACATCCCTTCCCCAGGCCTTGCGCTTTTGACTTGTTTTGAACAAGAGGGAGGACTACAGTGAGAACAAAAGCACGTTGAACAATAGGACTCTGGGTGCAGGGCTTTTCTCCTAACAGTTTTACTGATGCCATTGCTGCTGAAAATAGATGCCACCATGCATGGTCTGTGCACACACCTGCAGCTGCAACAAAAGATCCATTTGAAAATCACTGCTCCAAGCAACTCATCCCATTACTGACCTGCTTTGATAGTGAGAAACGTTCTAACCCTTTGGGCTTTACGGTTCTAACCCAACTCTTTTGGCCGTAGGTATTAGGCCAGACAGAGCAATTCCTGGGCCAGGTGCTTGAAAAGGTGCTGCTGAGCCTTCCTGCGTGGCGAGTGCGAGTACAGAAGATGAAGGCCATCTATTTCATCCTGAACCAGTGCAACTTTAGCATCACTGACAAGTGCCTTATTGCTGAAGCTTGGTGCCCTGCCCGCGATCTACCTGCCGTGCAGCAGGCCCTGCGTGAGGGATCGGTAGGTGCTCACGGTCTCCCCTGCCCCAACCATCCTCAGCCTGTACGGACCGCTGTGCAGTCGGAGATTTGCTCTCGGATGTCATGCAGCATCCAGCCTTTCTCAGTTCTTTCCTGAACACCATACGAGGGCCTTTCTTGCATGTCAGCCGCACTCAAGAGTACCAGGCTTTGAATCCAGCTCAGTACATTTACTCTGACTGCTTTCTTGCAGGCTGATGGGCCCCAAGAACAATAGTGTTTTGAGGGGGGATGTATACGTGGCCTTAATGTAGCATATGGTAGCATAATTTTCCCTGGGAGTGTGCGAACAGAGGATTTTTGCATGGAACTGGTGCAAGAGACAAAGAGGGGGTGAATGTGTATCTTTTTGCTTGCGGGGTGGGGTATAAATCCAATCTCCTCCTCCTCCTCCTCTGCTGACACAGAGGTTGAGGGTCTCCAGGTAGGTGGGCATTAGGCTCAGGTGGGAGAAAATAATCCCTTAGGAGGGACCTCTTCCTTGCACGATGAACCAATATTCTCTCATTCCAAGGATACTCCTTTGGGGTTGGAGGGTATTGGGCTTTTGGTACTGGAAGATTATATCATTAGGAATACAGAGAGCTAGGAAACGTCTGGGGAATAAATTCCCCCACAGAATAACTCTGAGAGGAGATACCAGGTCCAAAGGGTTACTTAGAAGTACCTTCCCCCAATCAAACCCCATAGGCAGATCTTAAAATGACTAAATTGGAACATGTCGTAATCAGTGTTCCCTCTACGCTGAGTTAGTGTGAGCTAGCTCACAGTATTTTAGCCTCCAGCTCACACATTTTTGTCTTAGCTCAGGATGGATGACTCCAAAGCAAACGAATGGATTCAGTAGCCAAATTAGACAGATTCGTGGAGGGATAGGTCCATCACTGGCTACTAGCCATGATGATTAAAGGGAGACTCCACATCCAGAGGCAGTAAACCTCTACATACCAGTGCCAGGAGGCAACGTCAGGGGCAAGATACAGTGTTTGTTGGTCCTGCAGAGCAACTGGTTGACCACTCTATGAAACAGGATGCTGGACTAGATGCACCACTGGTCTGATCCAGTGGGATTCTTCTTATGCTGTTAATCTTCCCTGTCTCCCTACTCATTGCCATTTTGTGCTACAGATGAAGGCTCAACCCAGATTCCTAAATCTAGCTTAGTGTTAAATGTTGCTGCTGCATCTTTTTTAGCACCCTTCTGGTAACATTCCATGGAGCAGTCCAAAGTTCAGTGGGAGGAAAGGACAATAGTGTTATGTGGGCAGAAGGCATTTCTCAATATTAGCAGGGCATGTGGGTTTTACAGGAGTGCATGAACCCCACAGGATGTGATACTGGGCTGATTCTCATTCAGCTTCCTGAGCATATCAGCTTTCATTTGAAGAAACATCAAGTTTCTAGCCCTCATGTTTCTGAGGGCGTGTTTGAAAGTGTACAGGCATAATCTCTTAAGATATCAGAAGTTAAGTGTGGTTGAATAAGATTTCCAGTGCAGTACATTGCAGAGCTCATCCGTGACCATGGCTAAAAAATCCAAACACATGTTGCATAATGGCAGAATAAAGCAAGCAAACTAAGAGAAATATGCTTAATTTGCAAGATTTATGGTGGCATCCAAGTTTTCTTGGTGTAGAATTTGAATTACCTTGGTGATGATTTCACGTTTCAGCAAATAGTAGTCATGGCATACTGAGAAAGATCTGTACAGAGAACTCTGCTCCTGATTCTCAGGAACTTTTTGTTTTCTAAGACTTCAGCAGGTCATTTCCCACACAGGGCTCTCTGTCCTCATGAGGACTAGGAAAATTTAGTTTTGAATGAAAGCAGAGCCAGAGGCCCCTGGAACGCGGTTGTTGTATTTATATGGGCTTCCAGGATTGGGCTTGCTGTGTTCCTTTTCTGTAGTACTGGCTTCTAATTTGCTACTCACCTGTGTACTTGGGACAAGTAGGATGAACACTGGATGAACACTGGATGAATGGTGAATCGCACTGTGCTCTGGACCCTGCCTACGTCACCTGCCGTGCCTTGCTTTGAGGGAGGGAGAGGCCAAACTGGTCAGAGGCAGGTCAGGCTGACTGGGCGGCTCTTGGTCTCCTCCTAACCATGAGTGGTCTTCTCAAAGGTGCTCCTTCACTGCTCAGACCTGATCCTCTCTCCTCATTGCAGCACCAAGCAGGTTCTGGGGTGGAGTGCTTCGCGCATCAGGTCCCGTGCTCAGAGAACCCGCCCACCCTCATTCGCACCAATAAGTTCACTGCTGGCTTCCAGAACATCGTCGATGCGTATGGGGTGGCCAGCTATCAGGAGGTGAACCCAGGTGAGGAGGTTTACAACATCCATCTTGCCTTGCCCTCAGAGGCACTAGCAATTTTGGTTACAGCTCTTCTTTAGAAAAAGTAGAGGGCATTTAGAGAACTAGCTACTGACTCTGGAGGCAGTGTTCTCAAGACGGGACAGTCATGAATTTCCTGGGCTTGATTATCTGGGGTATAGAGAGAGAGAGATGAAAGTAAGTTAGAATGGGTCAGAGGGGAATTGTGTTTACTGTAAGTCAGCAGACGGGATAAAATGATGGTGATTTATGGCTGCATCCACACATTATTGAATATTGCACATTTGTTGTGCTTTAGCAATCATTTTGCTGTTGAGTTGCTTTGTCCACACAGGATAACCCAGTTGCAAATTAACTGCTGTAGCACACTAATAAAATATGCAGTTATGTGTGGATGCAACCCTATCGGGTATTGCTTCAAATGGCTCGTAGCTCACAAAAGAAAGGAATTGCAGGGCAAAGTGAAAGGGCAGCTGCTTTGTGTTTGCCATGGGTGATTTCCTTGGTTGTCTACTTCGCAGCTCCTTACACCATCATCACTTTCCCCTTCCTGTTTGCTGTCATGTTTGGGGATGTTGGGCATGGGCTACTGATGTTCCTCTTTGCCCTTTGGATGGTACTGAATGAGAACCGCCCTGGCATGAAGAAGGTGGAGAACGAGGTAAACTCTGGAATGAGGGAGAGGCAACTGGGGACGCATTTTGAGTGGGGAAGGGGGGTCCTGTAACCTACTTGGAGATGTACCCCGGTTTCCCACACGTGCTGTTGCTCTCCCCCCCCCGCCCCCCCCCAGATCTGGCAGATGTTCTTTGAGGGCCGCTACCTCATCCTGCTTATGGGCGCCTTCTCCGTCTACACGGGCTTCATCTACAACGAGTGCTTCAGCAAAGCTACCACAATCTTCCCATCTGGTTGGAGCGTCGCTACCATGGTCAACCACTCAGGATGGAGGTAATGCCTTGTCCACGCCCCCAGACCGTTGCCAGTCTCCTTTCTCCCCTGCCCTTTCCCCCCTGCCAAGAATACAAAGAGTCATCAAAGAGTCGTCACACGAGGGTCCTGGGTAGAGACTCACTCGTTTCTGTGAACTTCTTCAGTGAGACCAACAGTTGTTTTACAATAAGGTGACTGTCATTCCACTCAAATCCTGTGTCTCTTGTAGAATTCTTACATATGGGCAGGCACCAATGAAGTATGTCAATATAGAAATTAATCAGAGCTTTGTACTGTTGGTGTAGCCTCGTGTGATGACTCTCTCCTGGTTGATGGTTCCTCCCTGATAAAAAGTAAAGGTAAAGGTTCCCTTGCTCAAAAGCCAGTTGAATCCGACCCTAGGGTTGCGGTGCTCATCTCCGTTTCAAAGCCGAAGAGCCAGCGCTGTCCGAATACGTTTCCGTGGTCATGTGGCCGGCATGACTAAACACCAAGGCGCACGGAACGCTGTTCCCTTCCTACCAAAGTGGTACCTATTTATCTACTTGCAATTTCTTGCTTTGGAACTGCTAGGTTGGCAGGAGCTGGGGCCAGAGACGGGAGCTCACTCTGTCATGCGGCACACTCGGGTCTCGAACTGCTGACCTACCAACCTTCCATAGCCTGCAGTTCAGCGTCTTAACCCCTTGAGCCACCTCGTGTGATGACTCTCTCCTGGTTGATAGTTCCTCCCTGATACTGAAGTGCTAATTCTTCACTGACTGATGATCTTTTTTGAAGTTTCCACCATTTGGGACTTACCTTGCCTTTAAAATTGGTTTATGATGTTTAGGCTTTACAAATGTGTACTTATATTGACTTTGTAATTTATTCAGTCTTTAAAGTTTCATATAATTTTGCAATTAATATTTATTTATTGAGCATCTTATTACAGTGGGGTTTCTTTGGTATTTTTGGTTCTGCTATCACACTATAATACTTCCTATGCTTTTCTCCCCATGCCAGCTGGCCCTTGTACAGTGAAGGTCTCCTTCTCTTTACAGTTCAGATTATTTAGCTGCGCACCCTGTCCTTGGCCTGGACCCCAATATCTCAGGCGTCTTTAAAGGTCCTTATCCTTTTGGTATAGACCCGGTAAGTGCTGAAGAAGCATATCTACATTGAGAACTTGAACTAGCTTAATGACCAAAGAACGCTGGGCTTGCTTTTTCGCACGTGAGTGTTATAGGAAGTACTTACTTCCAGGTGGGCAGCCATGTCAGTCTGTAGCAGCAGAGTAAATCAGGACTCCAGTGGGAACTAAAACAGGCTAAGGAAATGTATTCCAGCATACACACTTTCATGAGTCAGAGCTCCCTTCACCAGAGGTGTGCATCCATTGGGCTGATTTCTGTACACAACAGAAAGGTGGGTGGGAGAGAGCACAGCATGGTGTCGTGGTTAAGAGCAGCAGACTCTAATCTGGAGAATTGGGTTAGATTCTGTACTCCTCCACTTGAACCCAGCTGGGTGACCTTGGATCAGTCACCGCTGTTTCAGAGCTCTCTCAGGCCAAAGAGTAAGTCTAGCTCACCACGTAGTAGCGCAGAACGCTAAAAGAGTTAGAACTTAAGGCTGCCAGACAATCTTAGGATCTTCTAGCTGTACTACACACAATGCTATACAATAATTAATTTTATTAGGTGGGTGGAAGAGATGTTACAGAGATAAGCCTGTGTAAAACAAAATCTAATCACAAGGATTAGATTCCTTGATTCCAGTTTTTGGGTCAAGTTTGTTTTCCCCTCCCTGTGTCTTACTTTAAAACAAAATCTAATCCAAAGAATCCAGTTCACTCAGAATGGGCGTGAGGCACTCAAAAAGTTTTTAGTCAAGCAACATGTAAAATATGGTGATGAGACCAGTCAGTACAATATAGGAAGTTACTGAGGTATAGCTGAAGTAATTAAGGGTGGGAGATGAAAGATAAGCACCTCCAGTGAGTTAGGAACCCCATATCTCTTATTTATCCTGCGGGGGGGGGAGTATGTTGTCTTTAAATGTTTTAATGAACTCTAGTTGTAATGCTGTGTAAGAAGGAAGTATTTAGGTTAAGAGATATTTATTTATTGAAAGCATTTATTAGCCACCTTTCACCTCTTGCAGAACTCAAGGCAATTTACGATATAAATATTATAAAAACCACAATAAAACAACAATTATAAAACCCATAGAACTCAGTTTATTTAAGTAACTTTAGCCATCCTGAGCAAAGTTACAGTTCTTGGGATTTCTTCAGGGAAACTTCATAGCTGTTTTCCCCAGTTAGTGCAGAAATACAGTTAGGAAGGTTTTTATCTTGCTCAAAGTACATACGTGGCCTAGTCCATGGTTACCAGTCATAATAGCAGCATTAAAGTAACTGGGTTTTCCCTTGCCCTCTTTTGTCCTCTCCCACTATTGCTTAAAGAGGTCTACACTAGGGGTGTGCATTCGGCATAAACCAAGCCAAATGAATACCTAAAAAAATACCTTATTGGTATTTTTCTGGTATCGTGTAAGCTGAATATAGATCAGAGATTTGTATTTGGCTACCGATATAGCTGAGCCTGAGAAAGGCCAATTTTATTCAGCTTTTATTCAGATTCATTCAGCTATGCTGAAACCCAGCTGCTAGTCAGCTGTTGGGTTTCAATGCCTGCCTGGCAGCCATTTCAGCACTCTGTTTCGCTCCCCCGCACACACACTCCAGAGTGGGGGTAGCGAAAGGAAGGGTAAAAATGGCTTCCTCCCATGTAAACCGATCAGATGGTGGGCGGACCCCTGCACGGATCGGTTTACATGGGAGGAATGCCTTCCCTCCTTGAGCTGCCCCGGCACAGTGAGGGGACTCGGGGAGGAAGGACAAGAGAGGAGGATGTATAAATGCCTTTCCTTCCCGTTTGTGGAGGGGAGTGGAAGAGTGGCTCAGGGAGGGAAGGGACATGCCTTCTTGCTCTTCCTTCCCTCCCTGCGGGTATAATAGACCCGAATATATTCAGAAATACCAAACATTTCCCCGATCCAAATACTTATACCGGTAGCAGACTGGGGAAATTTGATATTTACCAATATTTTTCGGGTCTCATATACCCGAATCCAAAAAATCCCCCCCTCCAAAAAAAAAATGTCTTGCACACCCCTCGTCTACACTCTGCATCAGTTTGGTTTGTATGTGTCATTCTTTTCCTCAACTCTTGTGAGTCAGATCTGGAGCTTGGCTATCAACCACCTTACCTTCTTGAACTCCTTCAAGATGAAGATGTCCGTGATCCTGGGAATTGTGCACATGAGCTTTGGTGTGGTTCTTGGAATCTTCAACCACATGTAAGTCAAAGTCATTTATTATGGTATTATACCAGCATGGGGTCGCGAAGAGTCAGACTCAACTGTGCGACTGAACAACAAAAACCAGCATGAAACACAGAATAAAGTACACCATAGTCATCACCCAATCATTAAAAGTTTCAGATAAAACTCTAATAAACTTTGTATAGGAAATTGTAAATAACATTCCAATAATATATAGGGATATATTATGAGAGAAGGATTTTAACCATTAATACTTAAAATTTATAAAATTGTATATATTATACTGACTTATGTTGTACTTTATGTTTCCTTCCTTTCTTGAATGTTCAGTTGAGTTTTGCAGGCTGCTGCACAGAATTTTGCACAAACTGCAATCGCCAGCTGGTTGCCACCCCCCACTTGCTAGAGATTTCTTTGACTCCACATCAGTCAGTTATGCATTCATGTTTTGACGGGGGAATCCCACCTTGCTTGTAGTTAGCAAAGAGGGTTCTCCTGGCAGTGGAATGGAATTTCTACCGTTGGTGATGCATATTCTTTTCTGTCTGGCTTAAGCCACTGCAGGCACTACTACAAGCTGCTGCTGGTTTTCCTTCCAGAGATCATCTTCCTACTAGCACTCTTTGGGTACCTTGTGGTCCTGATCTTTTACAAGTGGCTGAATTTTGATGCCTCTGTTTCCCAGAGTGCACCCAGCATCCTCATCCACTTCATTGACATGTTCCTTTTTGCAGAGAATCGTGACAACAGGCCTCTTTTTCATTACCAGGTAACTGCTTATGGAAACCTATTCAGTCAAGCTGATTTTGCTGTTTGGGAAGGGCTGCCTCCCTCATCTTCCCGATAACTATGCCCCCACCAACAAGTCCCATTTGTTCAACCTGAAAATAGAGATGTGACGGCCCAGAAAAATTTGGAGGGGAAACCTCCCCCCCTTTTTTTCTTGAAGCCTTTTTTGTTTTTTCCTGAAAAATTGGAAAAAATTGGAATGTTTTATTTTAACATGATGAATACAATATTTTAAGACAAGGTGTTCAAATATTTTCCAAATCATTTCTAAAAAATATGTATGGTATCAGATTGATCTAATTTCTGTGCACTGAGGAGAAACAAGTCCTAGGTTACAAACTGAACTCTCCAATGCAAGAACAAGATGCATTTCTTCCTTTAGGAGGTGCTATTGTCACAAGAAAAGAAAAGTTTCAGTTTGTTTTTGCATGTGGGTGGGTATTCTGTTTGTAATAATTGTTTGGGTGAGCTAGTGGCTTCTGGAGACTTGTTTACTGCTTCAGAGCTACAAGGTGTTGGCTCAGTTTCAGATGTAGGCTGTGACTTTTTTTCCAGCTGGTAATCTGATCTCTTGTTGCTCCCCTCCTGGCTTAGAGCCAGCTGCAGCTGGTTTTCAATTACTGGCTAAGGGCTAGCTGCAGGCAACTCTTTGTCTGAGGAATCTGTGTTGTCACTGAGCACAGACGGACTTAGGGCAACTGTGCTCCAAAATGCATTGGAGAGTGGAATGCTAGGTAGACCACTAGGGATCTGCATTCGGGTCTACCCGTACCGAAAATATACCTGAAAAACACCTTATTGGTATTTTGGGGGTATATTTTGGCATCCCAAATGTATCCAGATATATTCTAGAATTACCGGCAAACCTGGAACAAAAGCTGAGGGGCTAGAGCAGATTGTTCCCACCACTCAGCTGTTTTGGGGCTTTCTTCAGCAGTCCCTTAAAACACCCCCTGTTTAAAGGGACCACAGAAGACAGCCTGCAAAACAACAGAGAGGGGGCACTCTGCCCAAAGGCTCAGCTGGGGCTCTTTGGGGCTGTTCGACTGAGAGAGCCCCAGCTGAGCCTGCAGGGAGAGAGCTCACTGCCAGATCAGCTGCTTTGCGGGCCCTTTTGGGAGTCCAGTTTAAACCAGGCTGCCCAGCTGAGCCTGTGGGGAGAGTTCTCTCCACAGGATCAGCTGCTTTGCAAGATCTTTTGGGCAGTCTGGTTTAAATGGACCGCCCAAAAGAGCCCCAGCTCATCCGTATCCCGCCCCCCAGCTGTTGGAACTTTCTTTTTCCTTTTGTGGCTTTGCTACTGCTTTTTTTTCCTCTCTGTATTTTTCAGTTCGGGTCTCTTGGATTCCCAAAAATTCGGGATTTCTGAAAAATCCCAAATCCGAATACTTTATCGGTATCGGGATCTGGTTTTTTGGGGGGGAATCCCGAAATTTTTTCTGGTCCAATAGGCCTGAACCAAAAAATCCACACCTCTATAGGCCACATCAGAGACGCTTACAGGAGAAGATATATCAATCAGAGATCTGTCACCTGATGTCATGCTGCCAAATTGATGCTTTCATTGAAGAGTCTTGTGGGAGGGGGCAAAAGTGTCCTGTCTATGGTGCCTTCCACACGTGCAGGTCATTGCTTGATGCTGTAGCTACTGGGTGGGGAATGTCTCTGTCTGAAATAGCCCTTGGGCTATACAGGGAGGCACAAGTCTAAAAGGTTGCCAGCTGTTTGTCTTGGGGGAGGGGATTCGTTTCCATCCTAAACGAAGTCTTTAGTTGACCTCCAGAAAACGTTACCCAGCAGGGGCCACCCGGCCCAAATTCCCAAGTCCATTTATGTCTCCCCCACCACCACCACTGTGGTTATCCACGACCATTTTAACAGTTTCTTCTTGTATTTGCTCTGTCATTTGCCCCTTGAGAACACGGGTTATTAAAACTGGGCAGAGTCAGCAAAATATTAGCAATGTGTTCTTCGGTGTTTCTGAATACATTTTTTATCTTTACATTGTTCTGCTTCTAACTGCCATTTTGGGGGTCTTGTCAACTTGGAAGGGGGGGTTGCTCCATTTGACCTTTCTCTAGCCATTTCTTGGCTTTCCAAAACTTTGATTCATGCTTTAGGCCTAGTAAAATTATAGAAATAAAATTATAGAGCTTAACGCTTTGCAGTTTCATTGAGAGAGAGCTATACTCCTTCCTTTTAAGGCAAGATATGCAAGGGAAGATCCCAGAAGAATATAAGAAAAGATGGGAGGATAACCTGGGTCATGGCCTTGATAAATTGAAGTGGGGGAAAATTTGGAGAAACACTCGATGGCTAAAAGCAGTGGCCTTAAAAGAAAATCTTTTTAAAGTGGTACATAGATGGTATCTGTCCCCTGAACGGTTGGCCAAGTTCTATGTTGGCTTAGATGGGAAGTGCTGGAAGTGCAAGATGCATCCTGGTACATATTATCATGTATGGTGGTCCTGCAAAGAGGTGAATTCATATTGGAAAGAGGTACAGAAGGTGATTTGGCAAATAACGAAAAAACAAATCCCGCTTGACCCTGAAATATTCCTGTTGAACATTTTTCCTGATGTATGGGGAAAAAAAGGAAAAATATTTGATTTTACACTTATTAACAGCAGCGAGAATAACACTTGCGAAGGAGTGGAAGAATGAGCAGGTACCCACCAAAGGGCAACTGATAAGCAAAATAATAGACGTAGCAGATGGATAGTTTGACACAAAAAGTTAACGGGAATATTAGTACACTATTTCAGAAGGTATGGTCACCAGTATATGAATGGATAGACAAAGAGTGACGAGACTGAAGGAGATGTTCTGCTGTGTTGTTGTGTCGTGTATGGTGTGCAGAATTAGTGTGGAGGTATGTTACTGGGGAGGGTGGTGATGAGGGGAGGGAGAGGGTGGGGATGGTGTTGGATGTGTATCTTCTATGTATGTTTGTTATGTCTTGTGTTGGAAATAAAAATAATATAATTTTAAAAAAGAGAGAGAGAGAAGAGGCAGGAGTTAGACACAGGTGCGAGAGAGATCATGGGGCTGAGAGCTTCAAGGTCAGGAACTAGGAGGGAGTTTCACCCCCATGTTCCATCTCATTAGGGCAAGGAGCCCCGGGTGGGGGGAGGTGGCTTGCTTGCTTGTGAGCATGTGCAGCTGCAAAGTATGTGGTCACATGTTTAGCAACAGACCTGATTGGTCAACTAGGATCAGCCAGCTGCGGGCAGTCTGGCATGAAAGAAGATCCTTCTAGTCTAGACCCTTCTTGGGCACCCTTTGTCCTGATCCTGTCTTTGACACCTTTGGATCAGGTTGGGCCTTGCTTGGCCAGAACACCTGGCTTTGGAGTTGGAAACTGTGTCTGGACTCTGTGTATCAGTCTGGTCGAGTGACAGCTGAATCCAAGAACCAAAGCTTGTGTAACTGTTATAGGTCAGTTGCTTAGATTTTATTATTTTCTCCTTGCATTGCACTTGTGCTTATATTTGTGGTTGCTGGTTTCCCTGGGAGTGAGGATTCACTCCCCAGCATTTTTGTGTTTTGTTTCGCCTGACTTGCCTCCTAAGCTTTGACAGTTGTATTACCAGATTTATCTATCTCCTCTTTTGTTCCCTGTTGACAAGCCCTAGTTTATGGCATTTCAGCTGCTCAGTTGTCACTGTACTCACAAGAGCATTAACAACAACCTGGTTTTAGTAGAAGAATGATCTTCAGCAGTGCACACATGCCCCTGAATAGGGAGAAGGAGATGGAGGAGGCCAAGGGGGCACGCTGCTTGCTGTCTTGTGCCCCAGTGTTATGAGTGGGTCTGCAGTCCAGTCCAAATAGGGTTTGGTTTTTATCCTGAGAGAGCAGTTGATGCTCATCCAGCCCAGCTTAAATTCATTTTTGCTTTGGGTGTTCTTCGGTAAAATGGCTGTAACTTTTTCTTTCTTTCTTTCTCTACAGTCAGTAGTACAGAAAGTGTTGGTGGTGGTAGCCTTGGTCTCTGTACCCGTCCTGCTGCTGGGGACACCTTTATACCTCTGGAGCCAGCATCGGCGTGGGACCTCTCGTTCCAAAGTAAGGCCACTCCCTCTGGCTGGGCTTCTGTTTGCTGCCTGAAGCCTGCCTTTCTGTCTCAGCCTTTTTGCCAGGCCGGGATTAATGCAACTGTGCAGATGTGTTTTCCCCCTGTCCTAAGAGAGATCCTATTGAGACAGGAGTCTGAAAGACTGGATATGGGCATCCTCTCTAATGGGTATTTTGCCATCAGCCGTTGGGGCCTAAGTGGAGGAGGACAGCCTAGCAGGCCTGTGATTTCTATCCCTCCCATGTGATTCTGAGGGGGCAGCAGAGCTGGATGAGTCCAAGGGGGAGGGTGTCCTGTGCATGTGGCTATTCCTTTCCTGACAGCAGTGTGTTCTGGGCTTCTTGCAGCAGGACCCATCTCGCTCAGAGGAGCACCGGCCGCTGTTGAACTCAGCTGAGCCAAGCAGCTCTGTGAATGTTGCTGAAGGTGACGTGAATCATGCCAGGCCCATCGGTGAATCAACGGTAAGCCTCCTGGTGGGGAGGTCAGAATGGACCTAGAGTTCTAGAATTTAATACTCCCCCTTGATGTTACCATTGAAGTGAATTGTGTAAATCTGCCCCTGCTGCATGTTCCCCAGAGATATGAGAGAAAGCGGGAGTGATGTGATGATGCTGTGGTGCTAGCGATGAGGAAAACACGATTCATATGCTCAGTAGTGCTCATTTATTATCGTTTCGCCAAAACTGAGCCTGGGAGCCTAGGAGGTCTCTCTGGGGTGCGTTCTGGCTCAAATTAAGGCCTGTTGTGTTAAGGCCAGAGAGGAGAACCAAGCACAACAGTCACAGTCCTTGTCTTCTTGGAAACCCTCTTTCTGATTCCCAAACCATGTCCTGAAGGATTAGGTTTGTCCTCCACGAGAATGAGGACATGAAACTCCATTAAGGGTTGCAAATCCTGTGATTCTGCCGTCGTCACCCTGGCGTGCCTGCAGGGCCGTGGAAGAGGAACATTCGGCCTCGGGTTGAGGGGTGGGGCTGTGCAGTGCCATCGTGGCAAGCCGTGGCCGCCTGTTCTGGGTCAGCAGCGGCAGACAGTAGCTGAGCAGCCTCAGGGCTGAAGGTCCAGTTGTACCGACTGGACTCCAGGTGGGGGTCCTTAAGCTGGAAGACACCAGTGGCCTATGCCTGCCTTTCGTGCGGAGCTCCTGAGAGCCACGACTCTTCGTGCGCACAGGGGAGGCCCAGGCTGCAGTGGGGGAAAGCCTCTAAGGGTGTGTGGGTGGATGGGGGGGTCCCGCTTTAGCCTTTCTAGTTTTACAAAAAAAAAAATTCTTCCTCTCCTTTCTTTCCATACGAATGCATTCGGGATGAAACATATTCCTAAATGTATTCCTTTCCCTTTATAGGTAGAGTCGCCGCATCTTATCTTTGCTACTGTGCCCTAGCTCACAGACTGTGAACTATGGAGGCGGCTTCAGGGGGCAGGAACACTCTCTGACTCCCTGTTCTCTCACAGGGGAGCAATGCAGGGCGTGAGAGGAGCCCTTGCCGACACGCTGACTCTTGCCGTCTCTCCCTTTCAGTTTGAGTTTTCCGATGTGTTCATGCATCAGGCAATTCACACCATCGAGTATTGCCTGGGCTGCATCTCTAACACTGCTTCCTACCTGCGACTCTGGGCCCTCAGCTTGGCCCACGCACGTGAGTAAATGGAGCGGGTGGAGGACTACAGAGAGACCCAGGCAGTGGTACAGGGGTGAGCAGGTGTGCTGGCGGAGCGCTTTGGGCCAGGGCAACAGTGAAGGCTGGGCGGGAAGGCTGTAGCCCAGGCTCATCAGCTCTCGGAAGCTAAGCAGGGTCCGTACTTGGAAGGGAGAGCCCCCCCCCCCCAAGGAAGACTCTGGAGAGCACAAAAGCACCTGGTACTTTTGGCCACTGTGTGACACAGAGTGTTGGACTGGATGGGCCATTGGCCTGATCCAACACTGGCCTCTCTTATGTTCTTATGAGAGATGGAGGTGCTTCTCACTTCCCTTGGAAGCCCCTTGCTGGGGTCACTTAATGGCACTTATGTACGCAACAGTGAAGGCTAGAGGGGGGGGGGACCCTTTGTGCTAGGCCTCTAAGTCCCATCAGACGTTTCCAGTGTGCACTAGAGGAGGGGAAAGGCTGCTTGGCAGCTCCACTGATCCCTGACAAGTCCCCCCACCACCACCTATACCTGCAGAGCTCTCAGAGGTCCTGTGGACCATGGTGATGAGGAATGGCTTGCAGAGAATGGGCTACCTGTATGCAGTACTCATCGTGCCTGTCTTTGCATTCTTCGCCGTGCTGACTGTGGCAATCCTGCTTGTGATGGAAGGGCTGTCAGCTTTCCTGCATGCCTTGCGTCTGCACTGGTAAGACACCGTCCCCCCCCCCCGCTCTGTGAACACTGCAGCTGCCAGTGAAGCATATGTATGCCTGGTGTGAGATCTGCGACCTCACTTGGGTCGGGTCTCCCAGTGCTTTTCACAGCATGCTTTGTGATACAGCTGGAATGGGAGCCCTAGAGAGATCCTCCCCACCAGGCCGGGGCATGTCATACAGACTCTGGGTGAGAGGGTGGGCTCTAGAACGGTAAAGAATACCCACCCACCCACCCAGTTGCAAGGGGGACCTGCGTATTTCAGGAGTTCTCTGATACTGGGGCTGAGGGGGTTGTAAACTGAAGGTTGGATTTGCAAGACCTGAACTGACTACTCTTGGATTTTTCAGGGTGGAATTCCAGAACAAGTTCTACGTAGGCGCTGGCTACCCATTCATCCCTTTCTCCTTCACGGTTGACACCTGGGATTGAGAGAGAGAGAGAGAGAGAGAGAGAGACAGTGGAGGAGGGAGAGAGAGAGAGAGAGAGAGAGAGAGAGAGAGAGAGAGAGAGAGAACTGCTTCTTCCTGGGAAAATGGACTGGCTTGTGCACGTTTTCCTTACATGAGCAACTGTCTCCTTTCTCCCGCTTTCTGCCAGTTGTGCCTCCTGTTCTTTACCCCAGCATCTCTTTTGGATGAGGGACTGCCTACCTAGGCTTTCCTCTCCCTTACTCCATTACTAGAACATAGATACTATGTTCTGCTCTGCCAACATTGGTGTAGCGGTATTTAGGATTCAGCTCTGGAATCAAGTTTTCCTAAGACCTAAATCTTGCATCAAGCTGTGTTATTTCTAATACTTGATCCACTGTGACTTGCGACTGAACCAGTCTGCCTTATCGATGCCACTGAGAAAGAATGAAATGGGACCCGAAGGAGCAACAGGAGGACACAGGTGGCCGTAACAGTCGCGGTCTGTCCTTACTGATGGCCCCGCTCTGCCACTCAGTCACCTCAGCCAGCAAGAGACCCAGCCCAGGCACTCGCTGCGCTCTCAGCAGAAGACTTCTGTAGTTTAGAATTCTGTCAGTGCTAATTTCCTGACTGGCATCATCTCTCTCAAAGAGGTGGTCAGGAAACTGGGCATGGCCCTCTGGTGGCCAAACGCACAATGTGGGGCTGCCGGTAAAATCCGTGCCCTCCGTGCCAGCCGGCTTCAGAAAAGGATCTGTCTGCGTGGCCAACTAGCTGACACCCGGTGGCTCATATAAGGAAAGGGGCTAAGGATGTATGTCTGTTCCTCTTCAGTGCCCTCTTTGCCAGCTGCGTAACAGGACTTGGCACATCAATTCAAACCTGAAGACTGGCAGAGGGGCTCTTGCCTTGGTTGCAGAACAACTTTCCTTCACATTGAGGGCAAGAAGGTCGCAGGAAACATCCCCTGTCCCATCCTACTCTATCCTGCCTTTAGGAAAAGGGCCATCGAGAAGTCCATGCTAGAGATATCCTGCCAGCCCTATAACAACTCCATTCTGCAATAAAAAAAATTCTCTACCTACACTTCCATGTTTGCCGGCCAGTCTTATTTTGGTTGCAAAGCTGGTTCATGATCTCTGCTGTGCAGCGTATTGCACTTGGCTGTTTCATGTGGGTGTGTTCCACGTTTTATTGCAACAGATTTGAGGATGAGAATGAATTGCTTAAAGACTGTAGAGTATTTCACATGCCTTGACTAAGCTAAAAAGGGGAAATGTACCAAACACTTGAGACCAAAATGTAAATGTGATATAGTCATAAGAAGAATGGCACTTAAAGAATGGGAGCTGGTTTGGTGTAGTGGTTAATTGTGCGGACTCTAATCTGGGAGAACCGGGTTTGATTCCCCACTCCTCTACTTGCACCTGGCTGGATGACCTTGGGCAAGCCATAGCTCTGATAAGAGCTGTTCTTGAAAAAGAGCAGTTTCTGTCGAGAGAGCTCTCTCGGCCCCACCTACCTCACAGGGTGTCTGTTGTGGGGAGGGGAGAGGAAAGGAGTTTGTCAGCCACTCTGAGACACCTTTGGGTAGTGAAGGGCGGGGTATACATCCAATCTCTTCTTCTTCTTAAAAAAAAGCCAAAGTGTGTAAGACAAACATGTCAATGTTCAAACACACCATGTCCAATATCAGGAAATCTATTAGATTCACTTTTGACTTGACCTTGCACAAGAGAGGAGCTGGTCCATAGAGCACCCCCTTCAGTTACATTCATTTGCATTTTGCCCAAGGATTTGGGAGAAAGAATTTTTCTTCTCATTTGAATGTTGTGGTGCAATATTATAGGCAAGCAATACACAACTGTTGGTCCAGGAACTTCGCAATACTGTATATGGTTTATTGCTTTCAACTTTCAGGAAGTCCTTGAATGAAATGGATTTTGGCTGGCTTTCTATCAATGTGCTGTTTATCCTTATCAGTACTTGAGGATTTTTACTATATTGTTTATTCTCAGTGGATGATGTGTTTATTCTCATTATTCATACTTTTTCATTGACATGTGACATCTTATTTATTCCAAACAGGTAGCCAAGTTAGTCTATAGCGGTAAAATGAAACAAAAGTCTAGTGACATCTTAAAATTTATTCCAACATAGGCTTTTGTGAAATTGTTATTGGAGATTGAACCTTTGTTCATTGACAAGTGGATGTTTTACATTTTGATGTCTTAAGAAACATTCTTACAACGATGTCGCTTACCTTTAAGGCCTCTATTACTTGGTACTTTCTGATCCATTCAAGCATTCCACAGAGTCCAAGAACGATATGGGGGGGGGGGGGGGGCTGGAGGCCTGTGCCTCAGGACCAGGTGGCTTCTGCTCCTCACCAAGCCTCGGGTTGGATTTTCCCTCACCTCTGAAATGAGAGATTCTGCAGTGGGCCCTGTACCACCCCACCTAATGTCCATTTATTGGGGACTTAATAAGAGATTATAAAGCTGGTCACAGAGGGAGTCAAGTGAAGGGCTGGGCTGATGGTTCTGTCCACATGGTGCCGTTGCAAAGCGCTTTCAGTGGGGAGCCCAGCTGTGGAGTAGCCAGCCCTCCTTAGCAGACAGTGCAACGATCTACATATAACATGGAAAGGAAAGGGGGAGGCTGAGGTGACTCTGGGATGGACTTTGTCAGGGAGGTAGAAGCAGGACGGTGCCCCCAGTGTGTCACCCACACCTCTGTCCTTCATTGTTCATAGCCACCAGCAGTGTAGATGTTGAGAGCATGGAAGCCGGTGGCCTGGCTGCTTGGGAGTGGGTGTGGCGCTGCCCGGGCCCGGGCGCCCACACAGATGCTGTGATAGGAGAGGTGCTTGTAGGGCAGGGCCCCTGAGGGTTCGCTTAAGGGCCGGCGAGCAATGCACACATCGGGGAGGGTGGCCGGCGTCACCGGTGGTGGGTGATGGAGATGGGAAGCTTCTCTGAGGAGGGAAGGAGGGAGAAGACGGTTGTTGGTAAACCCTAGAAAGAGAGATGTGTCAGAGCTGAAGTCTTTGGTTGCTGTTCTGATCCCTACACAACGTGACCCCTACTCCCTTCTCCCTCCATGCTGACTCTTCCCCGATGGGGTCTTGTGGTCAAAGTGGAGAACCCTCCTGGGACACCCATCCTGGATGAACTCTTCCCAGTCTTCACCCTGGGAATTGCCTTCCTCTGACCGCACGTACCTTGTCCCAAGCCTCAGAAGGGCAGAAGGCCGTGGTCTGGTTTATCTCTTGCCAGTGTAAGTGCCAGCTGCTCCCTGTACACACTTCCGGATCCCCTCTTGCAGCAGTGGTGTATGCTTGCAGTGATCCGATAGCCTGGCCAGATGGTACACTTCATTCCTGCACTAGTGACTTCAGTGACTGCTCCTTGTGTGTGTTAGTTAACTGTTATGCCCAGAAGCCTTGCCTGGATCACAGACCTCTGACAGCTAGTATGTGACAATTTATGAATTAGGCCTAAGAACTGAACTACCCATTCAGAAGTATCTCTGAATATTACCAGGGCAGACTGTAGTCTGCACCTTTGAGTGTGGGGCTCAAACGGCAGTGATCTAAGAGGCATGCTGTCTTGTGGGGTCCTCCATCTTACCTTTTTCTGGAGTCTTTTGGATCTGGGCTGAGGAAGCTGCCCTGCTGTTGCGAGACAAGCAGCCTAGTAGTTGTCCTGGCGACCCTGGCCTATGTGGAGGACAAAATCAAGATATAATAGTGGCCCTATCGCTGAGCAGCTTAGGGGCAGGGTACCAGAAACAGCTCTTGAAACATGAGACAGAGTATTGCCCACAATGGATCAAACTGTTCACATGGCTACTGCCCCCGGCTTCGCTTTCCAATTAGCTAACCAACTGGTACAAAGGATGTTGACACAGCTTGTGGTGTGGCCTTTGTGTGCATCTACATATCCATGCTGAACAAAGTAGTAGTCCTGATGCTACGCATCGAAGGCCTAGAATTGCAGGATGAAAGGGTGGGGGGGAAACGTTCCAGAGGCCTGGAAGTCAGAGTTGCTGTGAGGACTAGATTTCAGGGGCAAAATCATGGGCTAAGCAAGAGACCCTCAAAGCAGGCTACAGCTTGGCTTACACATTACCACCGAAAGGAGGGCTCCCATAAGAAATGACAGATGTGCTGGACATTTGGGAGTTGTAGCACTGAGAAGGCTGCACATGAGGTGCTCCTGCTATGAGGATAAAGCAACAGAATTCAGGCTCGTCTAGATGAGGCCTTGGGCTCATCCTTCTGCCCGCATTCAAAAGGGGAAGGACATTAGAGGAGACTTACCAGTTATCTGGCTCACATTCCCGGAACCCTTTTGCAAAGGGGTTACTAGCAATTTTCAGCTGTGTGATCTGCCAAGAGAGTGACAGGCTGGTCAGGAATACCATGTCTTCCCCGTCAGTCCCTGCCTGCCTGTCCTGGAGACGCTGCGTGCGGCTGCTGTTTCCTGAGAAGTCGATGCCATTCTTTTCTCTTTTTTTTTTTAAACTCTGAGATACCTTTTTTATTTATGTATTTATTTTTTAAAAATTTACATTAAAAATAACATCAACAATCCCCCGGGTTCCCCTCACCCCCCCCCATAATTTTAAAAAAGTTCATATAAACTACTTTATAAAACAACAAGGATCTAACTCAATAAATTACTATAACTACACTCCACAGAACAGACTGTAGACCTAACATGAGGCTAATCAGAGATTTATCCGGTCCAAGTTATTGGCCGTAGCAGGAATCACTGCTTGCGACTTCAGGTAGTCTAGGATTGGTGCCCAAGTACGAAACAGTCGTGATTTATAGGTGGTATGTGTTTCTCGTAGGATTTTATCAGTCAATTTAGCAATTATAAAGCAGTCCCATATTCTATTTTGCCAAGCTGAGATAGAGGGATCCCTACTATCCTTCCACTTAGCCGCGATTTCCATCTTGGCTAAGGCAAGTAGAGTCAGGACTATCTGTTTGTTTGAAGAAGTCAGTCAATGCCATTCATGACGTAACTATTGTAGGACTCAGCCAGTTCAGACGCATACCACCTCCCTGAATACCATGAGGTGTAAAAAGAGCTCTGAGCTCTTTAGAAATGGGCAGTATACAAATTTAGCAAAAATATTTGGTGCATTTACCAGCCTTCCTCCATGGAAATTGTGACATATGTTAGCCTGAGTAATAGGAATCTTGGAACTTGTGAACAATTTCTACGTGCACTAGTCTCTGCTGCGGTGTTCTTCCACACAAACTTACACTTGTGCATTGGGTCTATTGAAAACCTTTGTTCTCCAGTGGGCCAGTCCTCAGACTGGGGACTGGCCCCAGTTCTACTGGCCTTGCTACCAGAGCAGGACGGGCTCAGTGGCATTCCACAGAGCGCAGTGATCCAGAGCCTGTGGCAGGCAACCCAACCAAAGAACCAGCGGCGCAAAAAGGGAGCTTGGGCCACAATCGGCAGCAACGAATCCCCGCGGGATCACTCCCTTGCACCACGGCAGCAGCTGCAGACATGGCTGTAGGAGGCGAGCTAGCAGCACCGGGTAGACCCCGGCAGTCGCGGCTCCCACAGACTTCCCCAGGCCTTCTGGGCTTCAGAAGAGCAGTTGAGTCTGTGAAAGTATGTGAGACCCACGGCACTTCCCAGCCACAAGAACCCGGTGTGGATGGCAGAGAAGGTGTCAGCCGGCCAGGAGCCTCACCCAACAGAGCCTCGGGTGGGGGGGGGGAATTCAGGCTAGTTGGGAGTCCGGGGAGAAACACCCCCCCCACTCACATCATAGGGTTCCATTTGGAGGGTGGATAGGAGAGAGGACTCTTCCTCACCCTTCTATGCCCACAGTGAAGGTCCTCCAAAAACAATTTGGAGCTCACCTTGCTGAGTCTAGTCCCCAGGAAGGGATGTAGGACTGCAGAGGACTCTGGAATGGGCAGAAGAAATGGTGGAGGCCATTTTGTTACCCCATGCCTGAGGGAAGTACTTTTGCTTTCACTTTGCCAGGTGCCAGTGGTACAGAATGGCTGACAAGGCTGGCCCATCTACTTCCCAGATGAAAGGAAGACCAACTTCTGAACTGAGCTGCCTGTGTTCTCTGTCTCCTTGTCTTCTCAGAATGTTGACCTCACTGGCAAGGAAGCAAAATCCAACTTAAAGTTGGAAATGCGGAAAAAATTCAGAGACACAATGCAGGAAGACAGGCGGCTGCATCATCTATTGTCTCCCCATCTAGGGGCAGACAGTACAAAAAAATCCCAGAAACAGAGGAGAGACAGACACAGCAGTATTTCAGGCTCACCTCCTAGACCCAGAGCAGAGAGGCAAGAACTCTCCGTAACTAGGGAGTGTAGCCCTCTGCTGGATGCTCATATGGGAGACTCTGGCCCAGTCTGCATCTAGCATTTGTTGCTCAGCTGTTTTACCAAGCCCACACTGGAACAGAAAACGATGCGGTTCAAAACCACATTCAACTACCCCGGGCCAACACCGTACTGACTGCAGAGTCACCCCCCCCCCCGAATGGCCATAAAACGGCCATAAATCTATGCAGACAGCCACCATAAAACCAGAGATCAAACAAAGTGAACGCAGCATGCAGCCTGGACACGGCCATAAAATGCAGCACTCAATCAGAGTGAAAGTGGCATGCCACGTAGACGGGAATGTCTGTTCCAGAGTGGGTTTGGTATAACAGCGGAGCAAATGCTAGATGCAGATTGGGCCTCTGACTCTTCCACCTCCTCCTCAGACAAGGAGGAAGGAGAACTCTCGGAGGAAGAGGAGGTAACTTGAGTACAAACCAGGCTCCCCCCTCCCCAAGGAATTGTACACACGTCTGCTCCCTAAGGTTTTGAGAACATTAGAAATCTAAAGGGAGAGATGAATTTGACACAGAATTCCAGCCTGGCTCACAAATGTTCATGCCAAAGCTTTCTATACCACAGGCAAGGATACCTCTCCCTGTAGCCTTCTACAGCTTTATGAAAGCAGAATGGGGAAACCCCATGAAACCAAAGGCAAATCACTAGGTTTTTTCAAAATTCTATTCCATGGTCCCAGAAGCTACCAGAAGACTTACATTTCCCATGGTAGGTGACCTGGTTACTAGTCTGTTTCTTATTCAGTTCTCCCTATGGAGGCAGATGGTCTGTCCAAGGACCACTGTGATAGGCGGATAGAACAAACACTATGCAGAGGCTTTGAAGCTTCGTCTTGCTCCACTTTCTCAGACGTGCTTATTCCACTGTTTTCATCTACATGTATTCTGGGGCCAAATACTTCACTGCTGTTTATCTTTTCTGCTAGGAAGGGTGGGGGGAGTGGATGTGTGTGTGAATGTCTGCTTAAGCTTGAATAGTGCCAGCTTGTAGCAGTCTGCGAGACCCTGGGGAGTGTATGATCTCAGTGTCCAACATTACCTTGTAATGCAGGGAGCTTCTAGATTGTCAGTTATGCTGCCATTGTGGCTGGTGAAGGGGGAGATGGTTGATTTGTGTCTCCTTCCAGGTTTGGTATGTTTGGTTTCGATTCTCAGTATTCCTTTTATCGCTGTTTGACCTTGGTGTCTGCTGCACTGCTTTCCCTTGGAATGTGAACCTGTTAGTTTTAGGCGTGCAAAGGCTTCTTCCATGATTGGCTTTAAGCCATCAGGAGACCTCACTTTGAACCAGGTATAATTGACCCTTTCCTGCTTTTTGAATTAGTTCTGACACTGAACGTGTATGGATGACTTGCCTATACTGGAACAATAAACTGAATCTTCTTTGAAAGCCTGTTATTGATTCCTGATTGCTGCAAGACTCTGACATAGATAATGTAACCGTTAGTTTGCAGGTGCAGGGGGTGGCTACAAGGGCCAGCTTGGATCTTTGGCGGGCCGAATGAGAATATTGATTGGGTGGTTGGCATGGGGGGGGGAATGTCCTGCTTGTAGTACAGGGCCAGAACTGGCATCCAGCGGTCAGTTCTGACACAGAATCTGTTTATGCTTGGAATCTATCTCTCAATAAACAAATCTTGCTGCTACAAGAGTGTTGTGGGAGTGATTGCATCCAGGACTTGACAAAATGATGTCCAGAGCAGCCTTTTCTAGACCCTTCAAAGGGAAACGGCAGCACAAAGCATGAGACAACAAAACCTCCATCCCCAATAAAGGCGATCAGGGAAAGAACATTAGGAAAGGAACATCAGTGTGACTACGTTGAGACGGTGGGATCTGTAAAGATAGGAGGCCATCTTCAGTGTTTTGCCCAACATTGGAGGGAGATGGGGAATGACAGCTGGGTGCTGGACATGGTATCCAAAGGTTATGCCATAAAGTTCAACCACATTCCCCGACGGCGCCTTCCAAGATTCCGCAGAACTCATCAGTAGAGAAACACAGACTGGTACACGGGGCCATCCAACATCTATTGGAGAGAGGGGCCATGGGAAAAGTTCCCACTCCCAAAAGAATCAGAGAGTGTATTCGGTTTCTCCATAGTGCCAAAGAAGAATGGGGATGTCAGGGCCATCCTAGACTTGAAATGGATGAACTAATACATAAAGACAAGAAGTTCCGGATGGAATCTCTGAAATCAATCCTATCGGCCACTTGGGAAAAGGACTTCATGACATCCATCTATCTGTCAGAGGCCTATTTACACATTCCCATAAGGGAAACCCATCACAAGTTTCTATGCTTTGCAGTCAACAACAATTACTATCAGTACAGAGCCCTACCAGTTGGCCTAAAATCCTCCCTGAGAGTATTTAGTATTTACCAAGGTTCTGGTGGTGCTGATTGCTCATCTTTGTCTACATACATCCATGGTACCGTATATCGCCAATTTGACAGTCCCAGTTTTTAGGAGGGCCTTTATGCTTGCAAGATTTAACCTTTTCCCTTCAGTAGTGGTCTCAGGTAGATACAGGGGTGTTCCGTATAAGGATAGACTTTGCAACTGTAATTTTGGGGAACCTGATTCTGTCACCCATATTCTTTTTCATTGTCCTAAATATTCCGTTATGCACAATATTTTGATTCGCCCTCTTCTCCCTTCGCAGAGACTTTCTGGATAGGGATTTAAATTTCTTTATAGCAGACAAGAGCCCAGCAATAACGCTATCTGTTGCAGAATTTCTGACCCATGTATGGAAGTCAAGAGTAATATTCTGTAAATCCTGTAAACCATGCTAGGATTGCCTTGTATTTTGAGATATTGGGAATATTGGTTGATGTTGTTCCTTGTACCTACCCTTTAACTTTTTCCTTTGTTTGATTTATCTATGTTATGCCGAATAAAGGTTTTCTGTCTCTGTCTACAGGGAGTATCACTTTCCCCCTTCCTAGACTATATTCTGGTGAAGGCAGCTGTCAGCTAGTGCTGCCATGTAATGGAATCTGGAGGGGGGTGCTTGGCCTCCTCGCTCTCACCGCTCAGCCCCCCGCGTGTCTCTGATGTCTGTGTTATCTGCCTAGTGGCCTTGAAGGGCTGCCTCTGCCTAGAATGCTTTCCCCGCGGGGAACATAACTGCTGCTTTTAGCCCCTGCTCACAGGTGCCTGCTTATTGGGCTTAACGCATCAGGGGGTCTGGTTTGAAGGGGGTATATTTGTAACCACCATTTTGGTACCCGTCATTCCTGACACGAGTGTTCATGGTATCTCCAGTACTAACCCATAGAATCAATGTGGCCTTAGTTAGGGTTCATTGTGACTAGCACCCCACATGTAAACTGCCCAGAGACCCCCACGGGGGTTAGGGTGGTATATCAAATCGAAGTAATAAATAAATAAATAAATAACCTCAATAAACAGAAACTTACACAGGAACGTTGTTGAGTATTTGATTGGAAAGCCTCACAGCAGCATCCTTACAACAGTGTGTGGAAGCGTCCAATCTGGTAGTACGGACGCTCAGAGAACACAGCCTTGTAGTAAATATGGAGAAGAGCAATTTACAGCCAACTCAGGTCCTGGCACACCTGGGGGTACAGGTGAACACCTTGAGGGACAAGATGTTTATATCTGAGGAGAGACAAAAGCTCAGGTTTCTGCTCTAGGAGGTACTGGCGAAACCCAAAGTGGAAGTGATGATGCTGGCCAAACCCCTGGGCATGATAGTCTCCTGGAAGTCTCCAGGAAGTGGTTCAGTGGTCCAGATTTCATGCCAGGCCTTTATAGAGGTTCCTCCTTCTTTTCAGGCCATCATAGACCACAATGGCCAGATGTGGCTTTGCCTCCGGGACAGCTACAGGAGGAACTTCAGTGGTGGTTGGATCCTGCCAGGTTCCAACAGGGCTTTCCAATCAGAGACCCAAAAAGAGTTCTAGTGATCACAGACGCACATCTCTTGGGTTGGAGAGTGCACACTCACGGCAGTCTGACACAAGGCCTCTGGTCTCTGGAGGAGATGTCATGGAGCATAAAATACTTGGAACCCAGGGCCATCAGGCTGGGGCTGCTGGACTCCCAAAGTCCAACTGATTCAGACCAACACGTACTGTTTCAGACAGACAACACGACAGCGAAGGCATATGTCAACAAACAAGGTGGGACAAGGTTTTAGACACTGCAATGATACTGCAAAGGATCCACCAACAGAGTTTACAACTCTACATGGCAGGTTTCATGCTTGGTGTTTACAGCGCAGGCTGGAACCCCTCAAGACTTCGGTTAGGGATATCTTAACCTTCCTGCAAGAGGGCTTAGACAAAGGGCTGAATGCTAGCACCCTGAAAAGACAGATGGCCGCCTTCTTGGTGGTCAGGAGTTCAAAGAAGGGGAAGTAGCTGACAAGGCATCCCCACGTCGAGCATTTCCTAAAAGGGACCATGTTCCTGAAACTGTCTCCAGTGCATAGGTTCCCTACTTGGAATCTCAATATAGTCCTGGGGGCTCTTTGCAAAGCACCATTTGAACCCACGGCCTCATGTCCACTGAAAGCGCTTTCATTTAAGACCTTAGTCCTAGTGAGGGTGATGTCGACACGGAGGATGTCAGAACTGAGGGCTCTGTCAATAAACAGGGAACTCTGTGTGTTTCACAACAGGAGGACCCAGCTGGACCCGGCATTTATTCCCAAAGTGAATTCCATGTTTCATAGGGCAGAACAAATTGTACTACCATTTTTTTTTCTGAATCTGACCTGGATCAAGGAAAAAGAACAGCACTGCTTGGATGTGCGTAAGGCCCTGAGTTTTTACATCGTTAGAACCAAACAGGGCTGCAAGTCAGAAGCATTGTTTATATCGTTCAGGAAATCCTCTCTAAGATAGCAGGTGGATAGCACCTCTACACTTAGCAGGTGGATTAGGGGATGTATAACTATTGCTTACAAGGCAAAGGGTTTAGATCCACCAGAGGGAATCACAGTACACTTGGTGAGAGGGGCGGTCACCTCAGCAGCATATAGGACATTTCCATCTCTGGAAATGGTTGCAAGGTGGCCACATGGAAGTCAGTGCACTCCTTCACAAGGCAATACAGAATAGACAAACTGGCTTCAGCTGAGGCGTCCTTTGGCCATAGGGTTTTACAGCATACTATGTAAACTGGAAGCTGGATGACCTGCCCGGGGACGCACTGCTTTTTTATGTCCCCGATGTGAGGACTGGCCCACTCCTGGACCACCGGAGAATGGAAGATTTGGATCCAGTTACATGAAGCTTCCTTTCTCGGTGGTCCAGGAGTGGGCCAGTCCTACCCACCCAGTTAGAAAGGAGGCTTAAGGTTAGGCTTGTAGAACTGGTAGTTGTCCCCCCCACCAGGGTGGGAAGGGCTCTCTTTCAGCCTGTGGGGCCATTTCAAAGTTTGTTTCATTGAAGTTTATATGTTTGCTGTTATTGTTAACAAGTTTTGGGTTGCAAGAAGTGTGTTTACAGTGGGACTGACCAAGGGAGTCTACGGCTTGGAGACGACTGGGGCCAGTCCAGGGGGATAGGCCCCTCCCACCAGCTGGATTAATCTTGAGACTGACCCTGCTTCAGGAGGAGGAGCCAATCCCCAATGTGAGGACTGTCCCACTCCCAGACCACCAAAAAAGGAAGCTTCACGTAAGTGAATCCAAATCTTCCAATCTTGTACATGTGGAAGTTTTAGTGGAAAAGAGCACACACTCCACAGTAAAAACTGTGAATAAATGCATTTTTCCTTTGGAGGTTTGGAATGAGCAAAACTCCACTCTGAGTTTTAAAAGGGTTTCCCCCCCCCCCCCGGGCAGAGAACAGGCAGGAAGGGGGGAAGGCAGTCCCGTTGCTTTCCAGCTTACCTTCATACAAATTCTAATAGATCTAGTCTAGCAGGAGAGATAACAAGTGGGTCAAGTTCTCCCCCCTTCTCCAAGCAGGGAGCAGAGATTTGGAGGAATTAGATACTAGAGAGGAAAATTCTAGAGACATTAGGAAGAGCTTCGCTGACCTGCTATCACCCAGGTCAGTGGATGAGGAAAAGAGAATTGATAAAAACTCCTTGCAGCAAGGAGGAGGTCTCTTTCATGCTGAGTCCATTGGGGGGACAGAACTCTTAACTGAGGTCTGAATGAGGCAGCCATTGACTATGTGCTGCCCCAGAGGGCTACAGAAAGCTTTAAGATAATGGGAACCTGTAGAGATCTGTATAAGCTTTAGGAGCCTGTCCTATATTTTAATATCTGATAGGGCATGTATAGAGAGAGGGACAGAGGATTTGCGTTTTACCCATTTCTTTTGAAACCCTTGCTCAATTTGGTGCTGTGCTAAAAACAAGCTTGTGAACATTTTCTTTTTAATAAATACCTTATAACTTTGGATGCTGGTAGTGGTTCTCTGTATCACATAGACCTCCACTGTCTCGGACATGCTATTTTAAAAGGAGCGCTGGGGGAAGGCAGGCAGTTGGCAAGTGGCTATTCCTCCAAGGGCACACAAGGCAGTAAACAGTCCCCATGGTGAAAGGCACTGGGAGACACAGAGGCAAGGCCTCAGAACTTGGAAGAGAAGCTGGGAGTCCTGAACCTCCCAGCAGGCAGTTCCTTTCAAAGGTCAGGTGGTGGCAGTGGGCTACCAGAGAGAGAAAGAAAAACCTATCCAGGTGCTGGGAAAACTTTGGAGGGCAGGGTGGAATAAGGCCTGCAGGCCAGAGCAGGCCCGTTCCACCACCAAGACTGTCAAGCACAGATCGAACTTGGGCATAGATTCAAGTCTAAACTTTTTATATTACTTTTATGCTTTATTACTTTTAATGATTTATGCTCTTTTATTGTTTTATCAACTTTGGGAGCCATGTTGAGCAGGTTCTCTGGAGAGAGGCACATACATTTTCTAAATTAATAAACTTGCTCAAGCATATCCTAGTGAGTTTTATTGCTATTGTGAAGATCTGAATCCAGGTCCCCGTGGTTCACAGCCATTACTTTATCCATTTTACAATATTTTTAAAAGCTCTTAAAGTAATCTTTTGAATTGACACCATGATCATCTACACTGTTTATATTGCTCTGCAGAGAGGTATCATCTGCCCATCTCCAGTCAAATTCTCCAATGTATGAGCCCTGTCGATACAGACTAGTGCCTTTGGAGTGGTGTGCTCTTACCCGATGATTCTGATAGGCTGTCACTGCTATGAACTGAGTCTCGGTGAAGATGAAAGATTTGAAGTTCTCCTGGGCATAACGCTCACTATCTGGACGTGGATCTACTACCACTACGTGGAAACGGGGCTGGTATCTGTGCATAGAATTCAGGATGATCTGGTGAAGAAGTGAGATGTTTCAGATGTTATTTCAGATGTTTATTAATTATGTATTCACCCTGCATCACCAAAGCACAACCTACCAACCCTTCATGTTAATCTATTTCCTGATAGAGATTAACAAGACCCTTTTCAAACTGCCTTTGTATTCTGTTTTAGTAACTGGTTGCTAATGGATTTTTTTCTTTCAGACAAACCCATTTTAATAACTGGCTGCTAGCAGAATTTATTTACCTGTTCATACAGACCCGCTTGCGTCCAGTTAGCAAAGCATGGTTGAGCAGTTTTTGAGGGAAATTGTTTTTTTCTGTTTTCAACCCCTTCATTGCACTTCTGAATCGTTGTGGTGTACTGTTTAAAATGTCCATAGCACTTCCTGTGCAATCTTGAGTCAATGCATCTGAATGGTACTGCTATAGCACTAAAGTGCTATATAGACTTAGTGCTATATCGTTCACCTTAGAATATTCCAAAAAAGGTCAGAGGAAGATTGTGCGGTGAAAAAGGGCGGCGGGAGGGGGAGTGGCACAGTTTGAAATTATGATAGTGCTTCAGAGATGGCTAATTAACGAAAGGAAATTCACTGTATGAAATCCCCATCCCTGTATCACTTTACTTGAAATTGGGCCAACAACAAACAACATCCAGTTTAGAATGATAATGTTAAAAGGGTCACTGTCTGTGGCCCTGCCCCCTTAAATGTACTCACCACTACAAGTTGCTTGCATTTTTAAATGCTTTATAATTACGTAACAACCTTCTCCCGAATTATATAAATTAAATTTATTACATTGCAAATATGGAATGAATTTTTAGCAATGTACAGAACAACAGTAACCCAGATTTCCCATATGTCATTATAACAGTCTATCAGCATTCTGTATTGGGCCCTTAGATCATTGCCCTGTTATCATCCTAACCCTGCTCATAATTTACTCAACTCCCTTTAGCCAACCCAAGTATGGGGTGTTAACAGAAGTGGAATCCCATAGAGAGGCAAACTGACCTCTCCTCTTACAGTTCTCCTAGTATGGGTTACATGTGGGCGGGAAGGTGTGGCTGCAGATAGCTGTTTTGGTTGAAAAGGGCTGCATTTCTATAGCTGAAGCTCCCCAGGGCCCTTAATTCTTTATAGCAATAATTTTTGTTGACAGTTCCATAGTAACTTACGTGGCCATTGTCATCCATCAAATTGTTGGTGAGTTTGAGCTTGTCAAAAGAGACAATCTGCCTCATCCACTGGCCTCCCTTGGCAGGAGAGTCAGGGTGGAAGTGAACCCGTCCAGGTGTAGCAGGATCAGCCTTGCCTGCCACCAGCCAGGCAGAGCTATGGAAGGCGTACCTGTTGGCAGAGGTAATATATTGAACAAAGCCCTTACCCTAGAACAGGACTAATCTGGGATGAAACCACTACACTTGTTTTACTTATTTTTTTTTTCTATTTAATGAAATGGTGTTGAATTGTATGCTTAAAAATTACCAATAAAAAAACAAAATAAAAGACATTTTTGAGGCAGCGACAGAACCCAGCCCACATTGCTTTGGCCTTCTATGCATTACAGTCTGTTTTTTACAAAACAACTATCAAAATACCTATATTTCTATCAGTACTTTTCTACCACTACATTTTACAGGGTTATCAACAAGACAAAATCAGAGGCAGTATTCAAGTATGGTAAACCTCCAGATCAAGAGCTTCCAAGTCAATAAAAAATTAATAAAGTAAACGTAGATTTTCGATTTGCTCTCCCACAGCTGGTCTTGACCCCAGTCCCCCACCCTCGATGATTTGAGGAGTGGAAGAAAAAAGGGGGGGATAGTGTCAATGGTGACATTCTAGAAATTTTCTCTATCTCTGTGGTAAAGACCATAGAACTTGTAGGGATTCCTAGAGAGTCGCCCAGAAGCACAGCACAGACTCACCCTGGTGCCGCCATTTGCTGACTGGGGGGAGGGCAAGGAAAGGAGGACGTATTGCAGCGCCATGCTGCTGCCTGGGTCAAGGTGGGCAGGGATAGCTGCAGGCTGGGCTGGCCGGCTTCATCAGCTGGGGCTGGCCCCAATGGGCAGGGCTGAACCTACCCCCCTCAGCTACATGGGGCAGAGCCATGACCATCTCACCCCAGTTGTTTGGGTCTGTGTGGGTTCCTTCTGCTGCATTGCCCTCTGGCCCCCCCCCCCCCGGGGTCTGCAAGTGGTGTCACATCCTCTGTGTTGCTCTAGGGATTCCCCCAATTTGGGGGAGCACCACAGAGGATGCAGGGTCACATCCACTGGGACTCCACCCTTGCCGGGCACCGCCCCTCAAACCTGTCTCTCAAATCTCCCAGCATTTGCGGATGTGGGGCTGGCCACCCTAAGTAAATGCCCGACTCAAGCATGGTTCGATACATTTAATAGGAGATCCAGCAACAGAACTGGAGGAGTACCAAGGGAGGTGGGAAGGGTGAGAGGGACAGGAGAGAAAGGGATTGCATAAGATTTAGCATTTAATCACCCATATCTGAATCCCTTTATGTACTACCCTGTATAGTAATCGGTAACTAGAAGGCCATTTTGACAAGAATGAATAAAATAAGAGTGTGTGGTGTGGCAGGCCGAAGACTCATGCCCTCATGCTTGATGCCAGGCGCCAACATCCCATAGGCTGCTTGTATATACATACAGTTCCCAACCTCCAGATGGGGCCTGGAGTTCTCCAGGAATTACAACTGACCTCCAGACTACAGAGATCAGTTCCATTGGAGAAAGAGGCAACTTCAGAGGGTGGGCTTTGTGGTTTCACACCCCTGCTGAGCCCCTTCCCTGCCCTAAACGCCTTATTTTCCACCCCCAAATCTCCAGGAATTTCACAACCTAGAGTTGGCAACCCCATGCATACCCCTTTTTCCACCTCTGGGCTTGGCAACTGGGGGGGAGGGACAGATGGCATAGCCTGGGAGTCCAGCCCTTGGAAGGGAACTACTAGTTCTTTACTCTTTATAATAACACAATAATAGAACGCCTATTTTGTGCCTCCTGTCTCATCCTGTTGCTCTAAATAGGCAGGAACTGACTGTGAAAATGAGGTAGGCCTGTCCTACTCCCCATTAGATTACTCTCCACTTCTTTGAAAGGGAACTAAATAAACACTTGCATCCTTTCCGGGCTAGTGACTAATTTGCGGAAAGAGACATGCTGAAACTGAAGCCACTCCCTGTTACATTGAAACAGGGCTGCCAAGGAGGGGAGAGAGAATTCCAGGGGCCCTGGTCACCCTGTATCTCCGTATGCTGTTTGGGTGGTTACAACCGATCCCCAGGTGATGTAGCTCGTTCCCCTGGAGAAAATGGCCCCTTTGGAAGGTGGACTCTGTGGCATTGATACCCCAGTGAGGTCCCTCCCCTCTCAAACCCCGCCCTCCTCAGGCTCCACCCCCAAAATCTCCAGGTATTGCCTAACCCGGAGCTTGGAAGCCATGACCCAGGGCTGAGCCACAGAGCCGGAACCAGAGTCCGACATGCAATCTGGGAACCCTTTTGCCAGGCTTTTGCTGTCGTCCTGGTCATCTTCAGGGCTGAACCTGAAGAGGGTTTTGAGAGGGTGTTTTATTTTTTTTGTTGAGTGTAATGTAACTGGATAGCAGCCAGTTATACCAGCACAAATATTTAGGATCAAAGGGTATGGCATACAGGACACATGCATAGAGATGCCGACAAGTGATGTAAGATAGGAGGAAATGCTGCGGCAGAGTTGCCAAGTTGATCTTCGCCGGGAGCGGGGAGCTCCCGGCCGGTGTCTGGTGCGCGCGCGAAACGTCTGGTGCTGCACACACATCACCAGGAAGTGACGGGAGGACGCCGGGCACGCTGGGGGCGGGGCCACGGCCATACAAGGGGAAACCATAGAGGTTTCCCTTGTATGGCCGTGGCCCCGCCCCCAGCGTGCCCAGCATCCTCCTGTCACTTCCGGGTGATGCGCACGTCGGGAAGGAGTTCCCTCCGGGGCCCGATCCGGCGCCGCCGGGGAACGGGCCTCTGGGGCAGGGGTATCCCCGCCCCCCGGGGGGACTTAGGATCCCTATGCTGAGGGCAGTGATATGTTGTGGGAAATTTAAATTCAAAGTTTGGTGTGAGGAAAGCCTAACAGCAAGGGGAGGAGCTGACCTTTGACCTGGATGTGATTGTCACAATTTTTTTTATTTGTTTAAAACATGTGTTAGCCTTGCGGAATTAAGGTGGCTTGTGTGGGTGTAAAGGGCCGCCAAGCCGCAGCCAATTTAGGGTGACCCCAGCAAGTGAGAAGCAGAGGCGGTTCGTCCTCTGCAGTCTTCCTTGGGGGCTCCCACAGAAGCACTAACCAGGACTGACCCCGCTGAGCTTCTGAGATCTCTGACACGGTCGGGCTGCATCATCCTGCCTCCCTTCCCCAGGGTGCCTTACGAGTGTGTGTGTGTCTCTGTGTGTGAAGTTGTGATTGTTTATTTTTTTTAATCTTGTTTTTATACACACAGACACACACACACACATATATATAATATTTATTATATTTTAAAAATAATTCCTGTGTGTGTGTTTTATTTATACACACACACACACACACACACACCAAGAATTATTTTTAAAAAACATAAAAGATCACAACTTAACATCTCCAATTGCGACTGCCAATACGTAAAAAACTAAATCAGTCAAATGCAATCCTAAATAAAACTGTGTGAGATGTGAAATAACAGGATGTGATGTCATATCCCCGCTGAGCCTTCCCCCCCTGCCGCCGCCTTCCCAGGCGCTACTCTCTCCAGGCGCACTGCCTCCCCCCAGCCTCCAAGAATTTCTCAAGCCAGGGCTTGCAACCTGAAGGCACATGAGGCAACAACCTTTGTGGGCTTAGTAGGTATAGGTTTGGTCAGTGCTCAGGCAGGAGATCAGTTGGGAACTCTATGCATGTTGCTACCTCAAGAGAAGAAAAAACAGGTGATACAAGAATATTAAATGCCCCTACCGGTATCTCTTGTCATCCAAAGGCACAAAGTCCATGAGTAGCACGTAGTCGGCCAAGGGGTCCATGCCTGACAACTTCACCTGAAAAGTGGGAAACATTCTCCTGCCACAAGGAATGGGAGAAGGAGTCTGTAAGGTGATTCTGCTTTTTTTTGCTGCCCTCCACCCTCCATGTTTCTGGAAAGGGCTTTTTAAAAAAATAAATAAATCCTGCAGGCTGGAGTGTGGTGAGGTTCTACATGTCTAGGGAGGATGGCTCCTATCTAGTGCTAGCATAAGTTAAGGTGTGGACGCAGCCTTTGTGTCAGGGGAGCAGGCACAGGCACTCACCCCGCCCCAAAGTTCCCCCAGTCGTATCAGCTTCTGCTGCTCCCTACTGGTAAATGTCTGCCTTTTGAATGCCTCTACTTACAGCCCTAGGAGACAGTGGTGAAGGACAGTGTTAAGGGCATTGTAATCTGATGTTATGCCCTAATGTTCACAAGGCCTTGTTAGACTAGTAGAGGTCATAGGGGTCACTTGTTGTACCGCTTAGTCATGCCCTAAATTAAAGCCATGTCTAATCCTCATTCCTTGTTGCTCCCTAATCCTTGTTTATGGGATTGAGATCTTTATACCTACCGTCCTGCCTTGGTGACAATCATCTCAGTGCCCAGGCTGTTGAATTCTTCCCAAAGATGCCTCATCTCCAGTTGCACGGTGACCCCAGACACACACTGGTTTTTTCTGGTCATTTGGGAGCTGCCACCTTGCTTCACAGTTTCTTCCGCTTCATACTGCTTATACTCCAGTGCTGGTCCCAGCAGACACGAGGCCGCCACAGGGCTGGGAGAGAAGGCGCAGCCATCTGAAGTCAGTACGCTCAGGCTTGCTGCAATGAATGCTGAGGAAGGAGAGAAGGGGGAGTGGCGTTAACCCATTCCTCCCAGTGCTCAGTATTCCTAAAGGCAGCAAAATGGTTTGCCATAAAGAGTAGTTCCCCAAAGTCACAATCTTAATACATTCTGTAGTAGTGCAACATTCACATCTCTCGAACTAGCTATTTGGTACACTGGGAGGAAGGGTATCACAACCAGAGGCAAGGCCTGGTAGAGCCTGATCTTGCCAGAGCTCAGAAGCGAAGCAGGGTCAGTACGTGGAGGGAAGGCCACCAAGGAAACCTCTGCAGAGGAAAGCAATGGCAAAAACCACCTCTGCTCCTCACATGCCTTGAAAGCCCCTTGCTGGGGTCACCATAAGTCAGCCGCGTGACACACAGGGCATTCTGCTTTTGCATGTACAGCCTCACAGAAATGGAAAGGGAGGGACAGGGATTGGTCACCCAAATTACCCAGGACTTCACAGATTTGAGAGAGAGGATTCAGACTTCATGCTTCTAATCCCCACAGGCAGGATGGCTGCATTGGTTGACATCGTGCCTTTTAACACAGAATCATAGAGTGGGAAGGGGCCATATAGACCATCTAGTCCAACCCCCTGCCCAATGCAGGACCAGCCTAGAGCATCTCTGACCAATATTCATCCAGCCTCTTCTTGGAAGCTGCCACTGAAGGGGAGCTCACCACCTCCCTCGGCAGCTGATTCCACCTCTGAACCACTCTGACCGTGAAAACGTTTTTCCTAATATCCAGCCAATCCCTTTCTGCATGTAATTTAAACCCGTTGCTTTGGGTCCTCTCCTCTGCTGCCAACTGGAACAGCTCCTGGCCCTCCTCCAAATGACAGCCTTTCAAATATTTAAAGAGAGCAATCATGCCCCCCCTTAATCTCCTCTTCTCCAAACTAAACATTCCCAGGGCCCTCAGCCTTTCCTCATAGCGCTCAGACTCCAGACCCCTGATCATCCTCGTCGCTCTCTTCTGCACCCTCTCAATTTTGCCCACATCCTTTTTGAAGTGAGGCCTCCAGAACTGCACATAGGACTCCAGGTGCGGCCTGACCAAGGCAGTGTACAGAGGGGCTATGACCTCCTGCGATTGCGATGCTGTGGCCCTTTTAATACAACCCAAGACTGGATTTGCCTTTTATGCCACCACATCACACTGACTGCTCATATTTAGCTTACATTTACCTGTTTACATTTAGTTTACATGTAAAATGTATGCTTTATTGTTTCTACATTTGAATTATGTAATACATTGGGTAATACATTTGATTTTACTTGCTGTATGTAACAATTCGTAATATTCAACAAACTTGTTGAATCTATATTCCCCCCCCTTCTTCCCTTCTGTATCCCACTTTTTTTTCCTTGAGAAAATAATAAAAAATATATTTTTAAAAAGAGTCAAAAGCTCCATTTGTCACGTACAAGAGAAAAGGAGCTTTGACTCTTGAAAACTTGTACCCTCAAAATCAAAATGTATAAAAACTTGAGTAACAGGTGTTGGAAATGTAACAATCATGTTGGATCACACTGTCATATGTGGTGGACATGTAAAACAGTTCATAAATACTGGATTGGAGTACATACTTTCTTACAGTCAGTGTTGAATATTACAATACCTTTTAAGCCAGAGATATTTCTGTTAAACTGTTTACCAGATAACTTAGAGAAGAATGATAGATACTTTATTTTATATGTTATAACAGCAGCCAGAATTCTGTTTGCAACGACATGGAGGACATTGAAGATCCCAGCGCTTAATGAGTTGATAACGAAGATTATGGAATGTGCTGAAATGGACAGATTGACAAACATGCTAAAAGGAAAAATGGAAGAAGAATTCATGGGACCATGGAGGGCATTTTATGACTGGCTAAAATTTAAGTACTGAGAATATAAGAGTAAATGAAGAATAATAAGAATGATGGACATAGTAGCTGTGAAGCTCCAATGAGAAGATTTGCATGGAGAATGTTAAATTGGATATAAATATTGGACTAGAAATAATGCCCGTTGCAGAAATAAATACAACGGGATCTAGAAAGAGGCTCTGGGAGAGTGCTCTGGCTTTGGGCAAACAGTGTCAGTTTCCTGTGGCGACCTCAGCAGGGTTTAATGACAGAGTCCACTGTTTTCTCCAGAGGGACTGATCTCTGCTACCTGAAGAGCATTTGTATGTTTGAGTTATCTGTAGCCCTCACCTGGAGAGTGGTAACCATTGTTACCCATTCTCCTCTCCCCTATGAGGTATGTTATGCAACTGAAAATCCCAACTGCCTTGCGGGGGGGGGGAGTTTGAGGTGTGGAATGGACTGAAGTCCAATCAGCTTCCATATGCAAAAGACCAGGTTGTCGCAGCAGTTGTGGTGTGGGCGGGACCCGGGCTTTGCCTTCTGGGGAAGTTGAAGTCTCCCATAATTATAAGGTTCAGATGTCTGGATACTCTACCAATCTGTTCAAGGAGGGCAGCATCCATTTCCTGTCCCTGGTCCGGCAGTCTGTAGCAGACTCCAACAACAATACCCTTTGTCCCACCTCCCCTCTTATTTCCACCCCTATACTTTCCACGGGGCTGTCAACCACATTCTCCAGAACTTCCTGACATTCTAGCCCTCTCTTCACATACAGCGCCACTCGGCCTCCTCTTCTACCCTTCCTGTTTTTCTTGAACAACTCATACCCATCCACTGCCACATCCCAGTCATGAGAATCATCCCACCAAGTCTCAGTGATTCCTATTATATCATAGCCCTCTGTTTGCAAAAGAATCTCAAGCTCTTCCTTCTTATTACCCATACTATGGGCATTGGTATATAGGCACTTGTAGCTTTGTACCTTTGTTTGACCTGTCCTACCCAGGTGGACCCCCCACTGTTTTCTCTTCTTCATTGAAGTCCCCATATTGATTGTCCCCTTCTTCCCCTTGCAGCTTCAGTTTAAAGTTCTCCTGATTAAGCTCTCCAGGTTCTTTCCGAACGTTTTCTTCCCTGACCTTGAGAGGTGAAGCCCATCATGTGCAAGAAGGCCTTCTCTAAGAAAACTTATCCCGTGGTCCCAGAACCCAAAGTGCTCCTGCCGGCACCACCATCTCAGCCAACGATTCACCTCGAGTATGGTCTGTTCTCTTCGCACTCCTCTTCCTGTGACTGGAAGGGTAGAAGAGAATACCACCTGTGCTCCCAATGCCTTCAACTGCCCTCCAAGAGCTTCATAGTCCTCTTTAATTTTCGTGATGGTATTCGCGGCCGTGTCATTCGCCCCCACATGAACCAGCACAAACGGGTACTGATCAGTAGGTCTTAACAGTTTTGGCAGTCTGTCTGTAATATCCTGAATACTGGCCCCAGGTGAACGACACATAACTAAAGTAGAAGCTCTCTAAAGGTACTTTCCCCCCTTGTGATCTAATGTGAAGAGAGACTGAAATATATTTTCCAGAATTATTGGATCATTTCTTCAAAGGTTTATCAAGAAAGCTTGACCTGTGAAAGAAGGCTCCTTTGTTATACTAGGGAATAGTCTGCTGCTATTAATGGATAGTTTGGATAGCCCAGACCAGCCCAAGCCTGCCAGAGCTCGAAAGCTAAGCAGGGTTGGCCACAGTTAGTATTTGGAAGGGAGGACCATCAAGGAAGGCCAGGGCTGCTACACAGAGGCAGGCAATAGCAAACCACTTCTGCTCATCATTTCTTGCCCTGAAACCTCCCTGACGGGTTGTCATAAATCAATTGAGATTTGACGGCACTTAATGATGCCCTGGTCTGGATAGGCCAGGCTACCTGGATCTCAATAGATCTTAGAAGCTCTTAAGCTAAGTAGGGTCAGCCCTGGTTAATACTGTCAGGATCCACAACAAGACAACGAAGTACACACTTCCAAGAAGGTCTTACTTTTATTGAAGAAGAAGAGAAGAGATTGGATTTATACCCCACCCTTCACTTGGAGTCTAGATGAAAAGCCATAGACGCAGTAACATGAACACTGTTAGGAATGGCGGATTACCTATGCGCCTAATAGGATGGAGGGGTATTCATACACGCTCCCCCCCCATGTACTACCCAATTAGATGGGCTCCCGTGCGTGGGCAATTGGCAGAGTCACTAACGGCCGGGCAGCTGGGAAGCTAGAAGCTCCCACGAAACGTAGACAGTACCAACTCCTCCAGTAGCCTTGAAAGATACCTGTTTCAGCTTTGAAGCACACAAGCGCATGGGAAAGGAATGCAAAGCAATTAGAACAGACACAGTACACTCATGGCAGCTTCAGCTGACAAATACCTGGATGGGAGACCTCCAAGAAAGTCTAGAGCTGCTATGCAAAGGCATGCCGATGGCAAACCCATTCTGTACATTTCTTGCCTTGAAATCCCTATGGGGCCGCCATAAGCCAGCCCTAACCTGATGGCAAAACAAAATAATGGATAGGCAATCTAAGCATGTAGACACACTGGAATCAAAACACCATGTCCATGATCCCATTGCACAGTATTTGGGATGGAGGGTTATCCTGGCATCTACTAAAAATTCCAGTGGGGTCATTTTGTGTTAGTCTGTTGCTGCAAAAACAAAGTGTCTCGTTGCAAGACGAACAAATTTATTGTAACACTAGGAGTAAGGCCTGTTGTGGGAAGAAATACAACGAGCCGTAGAAAGAGGCTCCAGGTGAGTGTCCCGGCTGTAGCTGGTGGGGCAGCAGAGGGAAGGGGGAAATCGGGGGAGGAAAGCCATATTTATTTCCTTCTGCTTAGCTATAAGGCAGGGCTGTCTCAAGTCGTTTTGCTGCCTCAAGTGAGTAGAATGGGAGGACAGCCTCATGGTAACAGGTATGGTTCCCTCCACCCCTGACTTATGTTGATTTGGGGTTATGCAGTGGCAGCTAAGGTAGAAAAGCACCTCCTCCTATGCCACGTCTTCTGGTTTCCAAGGGTCTGGAAAGCGGTTCCATAGCCAGTAACAGGGTTGCCAACTCTGTGTTGGGAAATACCTGTAGATTTGAGGGGTAGCGCCTGGGGAGGGAAGGGGTGGGGAGGGACCTCAGCAGGGTATAATGCCATACAGTCCACTGGCTAAAGCAGCCATTTTCTCCATGAGAACTGATCTTGGCCATCTGGAGATCAGTTGTAATAGCTGGAGATCTCCAAGGGCTGCCTGGAGGTTGGCAATACTTAGGGAAAGGCCAGGTTTGTTGAATGACTTCAGTGAGGTATATTGCCATAGAGCTCACCCTCCAAAGCAACCATTTTCTCCATGGAGACTGATCTCTGTAGTCTGGAGATCAATTGTAATTCAGGGAGATGTTCAGGCCTTCCCTTCCCCCCCAACCCCTGTTTAACAGCTTAACTGATTAACACTTCAGCTGGATGAAAAGATAGATTAGAAGGAATGCTTATTAAATTTGCAGAAGATACTCAATTGGGAGGGGTAGCAAATACAGTAGAAGACAGAGTCAGGGTACAGGATGATCTTGATATGCTGCAAAACTGGGCTAAAACAAATAAAATGAATTTCAATGGGGATAAATGTAAAGTTCTGCATTTAGGTATGAAAAATCAAATGCATAATTATAGGTTGGGGGAGACTTGTCTTGGCAGCAGTATGTGCAAAAAGGATCTAGGGGTCTTAGTAGACCATACACTGAACATGAGTCAGCAGTGTGATGCGGTTGCTAAAAAGGCAAATGCGATTTTGGGCTGTATCAACAGAAGTATAGTGTCCAGATCACGCTTACTCTGCTCTGGTTAGACCTCGCCTAGAGTACTGTGTTCAGTTTTGGGCACCACAATTTAAGAAGGACGAGCTGGAATGTGTCCAGAGGAGAGCAACGAAGATGGTGAGGGGTCTGAAGACCAAATCCTATGAGGAAAAGTTGAAGGAGCTGGGTGTGTTAACCTGGAGAGGAGACAACTGAGAGGTGATATGATAACCATATTCAAGTACTTGAAGGGCTGTCATATAGAGGATGATGCGGAATTGTTTTCTGTTGCCCCATTAGAACCAACAGGTTGAAATTAAATCAGCTTTTGGCCAAACATTAGGAAGAACTTCCTGACAGTTAGAGCGCGGTTCCTCAGTGGAGCAGACTTCCTTGGGAAGTGGTGGGCTCTCCTTCTTTGGAGGTTTTCAAACAGAGGCTAGATGGCCATCTGACAGCAATGCAGATTCTGTGAACTTACGCAGATCATGAGAGGGAGGGCAGGAAGGGTTGCCTCAGGGTCTAGTTCTTGTGACCCTTTCTTACACGCTCAAGGAAATGCTGATTGCCACTTTGGGATCAAGAAGTAATCTTCCTCCAGGCTGGTTTGGCTGGGGATCCTGGAGGTTTTTTGTCATCTTCTGGCCGTGGAACAGCGGTCACTGTGGGTGTGGAGGGGGAGGTATTTGTGAATTTCCTGCCTTGTGCAGGGGGTTGGAGTAGATGACCCTGGAGGTACCTTCCAACTCTTCTAATTCTGTGACTCCCTGCTAAGGCCCCATGGCCTCTTGAGACTCCCAATTTGGGAGCTGTAGTTCTAATTTCCTTTGCTATGGTTGCAGTAAGGCCAGCTGAGAACTACAACTCTCAAGATGCAATGTATCAAAAGTGGGGGTGTAAGAATGGAGGAGCCAATAGGATGCCAAGGCAGCTTCCCCAGTGGCCAATGGGAGAGTAGGTGAGCCATCACCAGCTCGACTTGCATTTTATACAGGGGTCTTTTCGTAGAAAAAGAGGTGCAGGAGCTCATTAGCATAACTCATTAGCATATGCCACACCCCCTGACAGCACCGGAAGTGTATCAGAATGCCACACACCCTGACAGCACCGGAAGTGTGTCAGAAGGCAACACCCATTGCTCAGGCGCCACTGGACTGTTTTAGATTGCTAGCTATTGGGGGGGGGGGGAAACGTGCAGATCTGTCCTCGTAGAGGAGGGACAGCTGGCACCTGAAGAAAAACTTGGTCTTAAAGATGCCCCTGACCTGCTTTGGATTGGTAGCCATGGGGGGAGGGGAGAAGATTTGGGGGGGGGAAACGTGCAGATCTGTCCTCGTAGAGGAGGGACAGCTTGCACCTGAATAAAAACTTGGTCTTAAAGATGCCACTGAACTGCTTTGGATTGGTAGACATGGGGGGAGGGGAGAAGATGCAGATTCTCTCTCACGGGGGAGGGACAGCTTGCACCTGAATAAAAACCTGGTCTTAAAGGCCATG
>NW_015174316.1:318844-336373 GCF_001447785.1 Gekko japonicus | reverse complement strand
CAGCTTCCCTGGCAGGAACACTATGTTAAGAAATCTCTCACAATTATGCAGCCATAGCAGGCAGGAGGGAAGGAGGCAAATACCTCCAGCGCCAGAGACTTGTAGAGGAAGAGTCAAACTTTGGGGACTCACCCATGTACCAGAGGGCCAAGGCAGCAGGAGGCAAGAAGCCTGGGCGTGCTGGGCTCCTCCATGCCTGGCAGAAGATGAGGTGCAAAGGCGAGAGGTGGGCAAGCAGAGGAGGCACTCAGCCAGCCGCACAAGCTGCGTGCAAAGAAACTCCCACTGCCCCAAGCTTCAGGGCTGCCTCGTTAAAGGAGTGCGGAGGCCAGACTCGCAAATGAGAAAAAGCAAGCTCAGGGTTCGTAGGTTGCATTTTGGGCTGTGGAAGAGGAACCGGCTTCATTCCTGGAGTTCTCTCGATTGCAAAGAAACTCCTGCCGCCCCAAGCTTCAGGGCTGCCTCATTAAAGGAGTGCGGAGGCCAGACTCGCAAATGAGAAAAAGCAAGCTCAGGGTTCGTAGGTTGCATTTTGGGCTGTGGAAGAGGAACCGGCTTCATTCCTGGAGTTCTCTCGAGTTCCTGTGCTTTTGGTTTTGCTTTTTGCCAATCCGCCTCCCCAGACTGCTCCAGGTGCTCCGTCCTGAGGGCTGCTGGGGGCGGGGCTCGAGTGCTCATAACTTGTGGAGCTGAGGCTCAATGTCTCCAGCTGCTCCGCCACCTTCCCTTCTCTTGGTTTGCTCAGGTTCTCCGCGGCTGCAGAGAGCCCAAGCAAGCCGGCTGCTGGAGGGAAGGAGAGGCGGTTTAAACCACCTTCCCTTCCCTTGGCTTGCTCAGGATCCCCGCGGCTGCAGAGAGCCCAAGCAAGCCGGCTGCTGGAGGGATGTGCATTCGGTTCGTCTGAACCAAATGCACCCCCAAAAATGGCCCATTCAGGCCCCCTTCAGGCTGCTGCGGGCCGAATCAGATTCTCTGATCGGCTTGCCCCAGTTCGGCCCTATTATATCCTATGGGCCATTGATGTCAATGGCAAAAACATAGGGTATATTCTGGGGGCTGGAGGGGAGGGGCTTTGAGGGAGAGGCTCCAAAATCGCAGGGTAGCTGCTGGAGCCTCTCCCCAAGATACCCGCCATGTTTCAGGAACATTGAACCAGGGGGTCCAATTCTACGGGCCCCCAAACAGGTTGCCCCCATCCCCTCCATTGTTCTCTATGGTGGAAAAAAAGGGCAGCCATGAAGGAGGTAGAAAAGATTCTTAAGTGTTAAGGGTGTGTCGCTGGTGACCAAGATCAATTCATGCCACAGTATCCCACATTACTACCATTTGTATGGCTGTGAAAGCCGGACAATGAGGAAAGCCGACAAAAAGACCGATGCGTGGGTACTTGGTCAAACCGAGCCTGGACTCCCCCTAGAAGCTAGAATGGCTAAACTGCAGCTGTCCTACTTTGGTCGCATGATAAGTAGAGGAGAGTCCCTGGAAAAGACAATAGCGCTCAGAAGAGTTGAAGGCAGCAGGGCAAGAGGGAGAGGTCACATGAGACATACAGACTCCATCAAGGAAGCCACAACGCGCAGCTCGCAAGCCCTGAGCGAGGCTGTTGGCAACGCAACATTCTGGAGGTTAAGTCAGAAGCCACTTAACAGCTCTCAACACACACAAGTATCAAGCCCATTTTTAGTGATCTTATGATGAAATTATTACCTCGTATAATCGGGATAAATCATGCATATGAGCTGTGCATCAGAGCTCAGAAATGGGCAACCAGTACCAAACAAAGAGGCATTCAAAAGTTGGACAAATGGAGTGAGTACCAAAGATACTCCGCATGTGAGGCACCATTTGCTCCAGGACCAGCCCTGTGTAGAATCTGTAGTTACTCACACATGGGAAGGAATGACCTGTGCACCAACTTGCCCATCCCTGCAAGTATTGTCGTAATTTCCAGGATTGTGCCATGAATCTGAAACCGGGATCTAGTGCTGGGATCTGTCCATCTGAGCAATTAGTGATGTGAATTTCATGGCCCCCTTCAGCTGTTGCTAGCAGAAGGAATGGAGGATACAAGTGGGTGGCACCCAAGAACTAAAGCTGAACAAAACAGGGCCAAGGGAGCTGGATCTTTGATGTATTTGCATCATAATGAGCCTATCCGCAGGGAGGGCGGGATATAAATCCAATAAAATAAATAAATAATGTAAACACACGGACTTGCTGCATATTGTCCTAATGCTCAAAAACAGCAATTGCTCTGTTCAGGGGCGAGGAAGAAGCACAAACAATAGCCAGTGCAGTACTTACAATGCCAAAGTTAGTGTAGTTGTATAGATTTATGTGCTGCCTTCCTGTTTAATAGACATGCAAGGCAGCTTATAGAAACAGAATTACAGCCATTAAAATGCTGATTTAAAAAGCCATATACAACAGGTCAGAAGCCAGACTAAATCTAATAACACAACAACACAAAGATAAGCAAGTAGAGAAGCCAATTGGGGAGGAGGAAGAGAATAGTATTATGTAAAGCTCAGACAGAATGGTTTTATTAAATGGTACTAGTTCAGACCACATGGCTTCATACTGTGGAAACTGCCAGACTGGATCTGCTCCACAACCTGTCTGGCTGAATCATAGCAGCTGTACTCAGAGGAATGTGCTAGAATCCTTTACCTTGAGATCATTAGCCCATGACACTTACGGAGACTTCTGAAGGCTTCTCAAGACCCAGGAAGCATGAGAGCCTCTCCTTCAAATCTGTTATAAACGCTCTAGATAGACTGTCACCAAACAGATTTCCAACCCCTTTTAGAAGCTACCCCCAGGCCTGAGACGACAGCCCACAAGTCCCACCTGCTCGCTGCCATCTTTCACCTCGAGTGGTTACACAGTCACCATCTCCAATATCCAAATACTTTGTTGGTGAGCAGCAGACGGAACATCAACCTGGGAATGATGCAGCACCCTGGGAGTCATCTACGCTGCTACTCTGAGTAGTAATGCTGAAGGAGGGAGTTATGAATGCAAAATGCACAGCCAGGAATAGATCGACCTATTTAGAAGAAATAAAATACCCCAAGCGGACACTGCCAAGGTCCAGAGCACTGATGGGTGCCTACCTGACCCCTGCTGTGGCCAGCAGGCTTTACCTGACATGGTTACGCAGCTGAAAGGTACTGGGACGACGCTGGGTTGTTCCGTTTGTCTTTCTTCTCAGTCTTGCCACGTTCCCCTCTGTACAGTTCCGGACTGTATCACTGGGGTGGTGTGAGAGATTTTATTTTCCTTCACAGCTGGGCTGGAGGATGCGAGGTGGACACGTGTCAAGAGAGACATCCACTCCCTCCAATGAGAAGGAAGATAAGGAAATGGGTGGATCAGGGAGCGGCTGGGTTGGGTGGTGGGGTGAGAGCAACAACATGGGCACACACATGCGTGCAGCACGCGATTAATGAGAGGCTGAGCAGGTGGGTCAGGGGCAGCAGCCCTGGGACCGAGTGCGGGCCTGAGCCAATACTGCAAAAGCCAGAGGGCTGAAAGCTCCCTTCAAGGCATGGCAGGCCCCATCGTGGCTTTAATTTGTTGTCATTATTTCTCAGTGATTCCCCACAAAGAAAGAGGCGGAGTCCTTCTTGTACGAGCTATAGCATACAGGCAAGAAAGGAAGGGCTGCTGGTCAACCTTCAGTTATCGTGTACCTTTACTATTATACAGAAGAGGGAATTTTAGATAGTGCAGCTTCTCTAATTCTTACAGAATTAATGGCATAACCCAATCTATCCTCTCCCGTATGAGTGGCAGTTGAAAACACCAGAGCCCTGTGCCCTTCTTTTCATCTGGCCACCCTAGCAGCAAGGTGTTTAATGACTGTCTTTACGCCAAACACAGAATAACTGGGGTATGTGAGGAAAAGAAGACCCAGCATCAGACAGAAATCCAGTGTGTGCAGTATACATAATGAGCAAATATGTGCTGTACCTACTTGATACTTGGATGCTTTAGTAAAGGACACCCTCCAGCCTTTTGCAGAGAGAAATATATATCCTCTTTTTTCACACTATATGAACTAGGATTTAATGGCACATTCATAAGCACAGAAGTGAACAGGTCACTTCTATGCAGGGCGATGGCCTGCCTGCTGAAGGATGTTTGAAACAGGAGCATCAGATAACCACCCCAAATGCACATTTTTATAGGCAGATGTTAGAAATGTGAACATATTTGTTTTCATGACACTCCCCAAACAAGTACAAAACTTAAAACTCCAATGCTGTGTCACATTTGGCAATACTGGAGAAAAATAGTGTCATTAAACATCCTGTTGCTACCCAGATGAAAAGGAGGGCTTCAATTGTTGTTCAGGTGAAAGAGGGCCTTTCAGTAGCAGGTAGATCTTGACAGGTCATTGACGAACGAGGGGAGAGGATGAAGAATATTGTGTTGCAGAATGTTGTAAGCCACTTTGAGGATCTTAAGGTCAATAAAGGGGACATAAAAACAAAATAAATGTACACTGTCAACATTTTGAACTTTCTGTTTCACAGTATGTCAGACAATATTGTGCTTAAAATAAAAGTGTATACGGTAGGCACCAATTCAGAACACAAATAACCTGTCCAAAGTGACTGGAGAAAAAAAGGCTACTATACATCTCCCCCCTGGACCTTTTAGTAGGTGCAGCCACAGGGCCGTGGCCTTAGAGATCCCCAGGCTTTGTGTGCGCACTGATCTGCAAGTGGCGACTTGCACGTGTGAAACAGCCGTTACAGATCAGTCACCTCAAGCAGGTTATTTTTCAGTGGAGGCCCTTGAACAGTAAGCAGTGCAGCTCTAAGTGGACAGATGTCAGCTGGTGAGTGAGCAAGAGACTGAACAGGGTTCTGAGAGTCTGTAGCCTGGCCAAGCACGCTGTGTGGCAGGCAACGGAGCTTCTGGAAAGTACCGGGACTGCCAGTTCAATTCAAGTCTAACCACAACAACTAGGGCAAGGAAGGCCAACGCACAAGGGCCAGTGAGGGAGCCCCAGGCCTCTCTTCCCCCCACGTCCAGTCCCCAGGCTCTGGTGGGCGGCCTCTCCTCTCCTCCATCCATCTCCCTCCTGCCAAGCCAGTGACAGTCGCTCCACGGGCCTCCTCACACCTCCTCATCTTCCCGCTCAATACCAGCCGAGGAGTTATTAGAACTGCCAAGGCTGGTGACAGAGGGAGATAAATGGGCAGTAGAGATGGATGCCCCCACAGCAATGAGACCTAGGGAGGCTGGAGGGAGGAGGCAAGTGTGGGGCTGGGGACGTGAGCAGGTGGGGGAAAACAGGATGCATGAAAACAGAGATGAGGTGAGAGACAAACATTGCTGGGAGTTACTAATGGGAAAAGAAGCCACCGTGGAAGTATTTGGTGGAAAGCCAGGGAGAGAAAAGGGGCACTGTGTTGCCCGCTGACATTTCTCACAGAGGTTTGACTTAGACTCACAGACCCAAAAGTATCAGTGAAAGAAAGAGTCCTCCTTTCCGATTCGTGCAAAAAAACAGGGCTGCCAGATTTACCTCTTTACTGCATAGTCCACAAGACGTGTTAGAGCTAGCCTGCCCCACTGGTTTCATCTGCCACCTCCTGGTCTGCCTTTGTCCAGCCCCATACTGAGCCCCTGATGCTGGAGCATCCTCAAGACTGGCAGGGTGCTGCTGCTGGTGGTGGTGGTCAGTATCCTGTACTTACCCTGCAGGGGGGAAATAGTCAACAGAAATGCTTCTCCGCAAATCCCAGAAAGTACAATGATTGCACTGGAGTTTGCTTTTATTTAAACCATCATGTTTACAATGGCAGAGCTTCTAGTTTCAAGTGCACTATTGCAGTTTCAGTTGCTGACATTGTAACAGTATCAGGAAGAGGAGAACAGCTAGTGGGTTGGATTAAAAAGACCCACATTTCAAATCCCTTCATGTCATGAATCTTGCTTGATGGCTCCAACCGATGCTCCCTCTAAGCTGTGAAAAGCAAAAATTCTACTTTGTGAGCTCCTGGCATTAAAGTTATGAGAGAGCGATTTGGCTACTGCATAAACTAGTTTGCTCTGGAGCCATCCTTCCTGAGCTAAGACAATAAATGTGTGAGCCAGAGGCTAAAAACTGTGAGCTGGCTCACACTAACACTGGCTCCGACCCAATCATCATCCCTCAGCCTAATCCACCTCACAAGGTTGTTGTAAAGATGAAAGAGAACTGGGGACCTGAACTCTGTGGAAGACAGATGGGATAACAACAAATGAAGATACATAACAAGATTCAAGATTAACGTGAAAAAAACCACCCACTTTTGTTCAGTTACTTTATAATTCAAAAGTAGAGTTATAGATGCTCCTGAAAACAAACACATACAGTGTGATCAAAAATGTTGAGGTGAATAGCTTTCTGTCTTCCCTAAATGGCACCACTGTCTTCTCTCCCCCCCCCCCCCCCCCCGAGTGTCTACAGTCATCTGGAATCACTTTGGAAGATGTGTCTCACCCTCACAAAAAGCAGCGCTGTGCACATGGTGGCTGCAGAGTTACAATGGACCAATCTGCATCTAGCATGTGCTCCACTGTTTTACCAAACCCACACTGGAATAGAAATTCCCCTCTGCATTGCATGCCACGTTCACTTTCTTTGATTGTCGGATTTTATGGCCGTGTCCAGACTGCGTGCTGCTTTCACTTTGATCTCTCGGTTTAATGGTGGCTGTCTGCATAGATTTATGGCTGTTGTATGGCCCTTCAGGGGTGACTCTGCAGTCAGTGTGGCATCGGCCGGGGGTATCTGAATGTGGTTTTGAGCTGCATCTTTTTCTGTTCCAGCGTGGGTTTGGTAAAACAACGGAGCAAATGCTAGATGCAGATTGGGCCATTGTCTTACTTTACCTTACCTTAAGAAGCACTCTTTGTTCCTCTTTGGTGTATTTTTATGACATTGATCTTTGTTCGTAAAAGTCATAACAAATCATAACAGAATGTCTCTAGGACATATATTATTGTCACTGTTGTTATCGCTAATTCTGAATAAAAGCAGAAAACGTTTACTGACATGTGGCTTTATAAGAAAGTAATCAAAGCATATTTAGATCCAAGCATATTTAGAAGACCTGCTTCTTCTTGGACTGATAATGTTACGGCTCCATGTGTTGGTGCATGTGCACACACACACACGCACGCACACACACGCAGACATGATTGTTTTTCTCTGCCATATAATTTAACTTCCAGAATGTTGAGTGCCTCAATTACTGATACACTTTATTATATTTATGGCTTAAATTGTTTTAGAATTGCTTAATTGTTTAATTGTTGTTGTTAATCTATTTTATGTGTATTGACAATTTTTTAGGTTGTTTTATGTAAGCTGCCGTGAGCTGGCCTCAGCCAGGAGGGCGGGGTAGAAGTTTAATCAATCAATCAATCAATCAATCAGTGACTAGATTCAGTCCTATTTCTTCTGGGATCATGAGACTGACCAGTAGTACAAGTGAAGCACAGGCAACTGGTGAAATTGTAGGGTTGTCTGTAAATTTATTTTGTTGTTTTGTGACTATTTAAAACTACAATCCTTGAAGCTCCAAAAAATATATATTCCGCAGGTTAGGAAAGGCACAAATAGGTATAGAAAAAGGCCTGCATAATTAACAAACAAAGTAATGGAAGCTGTAAAAGGTAAGAAAGATTCCTTTAAGCGGTGAAAAGCTAGTCTCAGTGAGGTGGATAAAAGGGAACACAGACTGTGGCAAATAAAAGGCAAGTCTGTGATCAGGCAGGCAAAAAGGGAATATGAGGAGCATATAGCGAAAAACATAAAGACCGACAATAAAACTTTCTTCAAATACATTAGGAGCAGGAAACCAGCCAGGGAGGCAGTGGGGCCCTCGGATGACCAAGGGGTAAAAGGAGTACTGAAGGATAATAGGGAAATGGCTGAGAAACTGAATGCATTTTTTTGTCTCTGTCTTCACTGTGGAAGATTAGAAGTGCTTGCCCACTCCAGAACTGCTGATTTCGGGAGGGGTGTTGAAAGGCTTGAGAAATAAAAAAGACTCATTCAGAAAGTGGAAGGAGGGCCTTATAACCAAGGATGAATATAAACAAATAATCAGTGCTTGTAGAAAGAGGGTTAGGAAAGCTAAAGCTCACTATGAGCTTAGTCTAGCGAGAGACACTAAAAACAACAAAAAAGGGTTCTTATGTTCAAAGTAAGAAAAAGAGCAAGGACATGGTAGGCCCACTGCGGGGACAGGAAAGTGAAATTGTAACAGGTGAAGAGAGGGCAGAGCTGCTCAATTCCTTCTTTTCCTCAGTCTTCTCTTGCAAGGGAAACGGTGCTCAATATGGCAAAAACAAAACACATGATGAGGGAAGGGAGTTGCAGCCTAGAATTGACATAGGGCTAATACATAAACACCTAGTTTCTTTAAATGAAACTAAGTCCTCGGGGCCAGATGAGCTGCATCCAAGGGTTAGGGTGTATTTAGGGTTAGGGCAGATGTAATTTCTGAACCTCTGTCCATTATTTTTGAGAATTCTTGGAGAATAGGTGAGTTGCCAGAAGATTGGAAGATGTTGTACCCATCTTCAAGAAGGGGAAAAAGGAGGATCCAGGTAACTACCGACCCATCAGCTTGTCATCTATACCTGGGAATGTTTTAGAACAAATCATCAAACAGGCAGTCCTTGAGCTTTTAGAAAGGACGGCTGTAATTACTAAGAGCCAGCCTGAATTTCTCAAGAACAAGTTATGTCAGACTAACCTTATCTCTTTTTTTGAGAAAGATATTACCTTGCTGGATCAGGGGAATGCTGTAGACATAGTTTATCTTGATTTCAGTAAGGCTTTTGATAAGGTTTCACATAATATACTTGTTGATAAATTGGAAAAATGTGGTTTGGATCCTATGACTGTTTGGTGGATCTCTAACTGGTTGACAGATCGCACCCAAAGAGTGCTTGTGAATGGTTCCTCATCCCCTTGGAGAGGAGTGACAAGTGGAGTGCTTCAGGGATCTGTCCTGGGACCTGTTTTGTTCAACATCTTTATCAATGATTTGGATGAAGGGATAGAGGGAGAGCCAGTTTGATGTAGTGGTTAAGTGCACGGACTCTAATTTGGGAGAACCGGGTTTGATTCCCCACTCCTCCTCCACTTGCACCTGGCTGGAAGTCCTTGGGCAAGCCGTAGTTCTGATAAGAGCTATTCTTGAAAAATAGCAGTTTCTGTCAAGAGCTCTCTCAGCCCCACCTACCTCACAGGGTGTCTCTTGTGGGGAGGGGAAGGGAAAGGAGATTGTAAGCTGCTCTGAGACACCTTTGAGTAGTGAAGGGCGAGGTATATATCCAATCTCTTCTTCTTCTTCTTCTATTAAATTTGCAGATGATACTAAATTGGGAGGGGTAGCAAATATGGTAGAACACAGAGTCAGGATAAAGGATGACAGGCTGCAAAACTGGGCTAAAACAGATAACATGAATTTCAATTAGGGATAAATGTAAAGTTCTGCATTTAGGTAGGAAAAATCAAATGCATAATTATAGGTTGGGGGAGACTTGTCTAGGACGTATGTGCAAAAAGGATCTAGGGGTCTTAGTAGACCATACCCTGAACATGAGTCAGCAGTGTGATGTGGTTGCTAAAAAGGCAAATGCGATTTTTGGCTGTATCAACAGAAGTATAGTGTCCAGAGAGCCAGTTTGGTGTAGTGGTTAAGTGCATGGACTCTAATCTGGGAGAACCGGGTTCGATTCCCCACTCCTCCACTTGCATCTGGCTGGATGACCTTGGGCAAGCCATAGTTCTGATAAGAGCTGTTCTTGAAAAAGAGCAGTTTCTGTCAAGAGCTCTCTCAGCCCCACCTACCCCACAAGGGGAGGGGAAGGGAAAGGAGTTTGTAAGCCGCTCTGAGACACCTTTGGATAGTGAAGGGTGGGGTATCCAATCTCTTCTTCTTCTTCAGATCACAAGATGTGATGGTACCACTTTACTCTGCTCTGGTTAGACCTCACCTAGAGTATTGTGTTCAGTTTTGGGCACCACAATTTAAGAAGAATATAGACAAGCTGGAACGTGTCTAGAGGAGAGCAATGAAGATGGTGAGGGTCTGGAGACCAAGTCCTGTGAGTAGAGGTTGAAGGAGCTGGGTATGTTTAGCCTGGAGAGGAGATGACTGAGAGGTGATATGATAAACATCTTCAAGTACTTGAAGAGCTGTCATATAGAGGATGGTACGGGATTGTTTTCTGTTGCCCCAGAAGGTCGGACAAAAACCAACGGGTTGAAATTAAATCAGAAAAGTGTTCGGCTAAACATTAGGAAGAACTTCCTGACAGAGCAGTTCCTCAGTGGAACAGGGTTCCTTGGGAGGTGGTGGGCTTTCTCTTTTTTTGCAGGTTTTCAAACAGAAGCTAGATGGCCATCTGACAGCAATGCGGGTTCTGTGAATTTAGGAAGAACATGAGAGGGAGGGCAGGACAGATTGCCTCAGTGCTTAGTTCTTGTGGCCCTTTCTTATACACCCAGGGAAATGCTGATTGCCACTTAGGGGTCAAGAAGCAATTTTTCTCCAAACTGGTTTGGCCAGGGATCCTGGAGGGTTTTTGTCATCTTCTAGCTGTGGAACAGCAGCAGCAGTAGTAGTAGAAGTGAGAATAAAATTTATTGTGTAGCTAATGGCCATTACAATTTAAAATTTAAACAATATACAAACTAAGACAACTTACAGCACTGGAATTTGAATTAAAGCCGTGGAACAGCGGTCACTGCAGGTGTGGAAGGGGAGGTATTTGTGAATGTCCTGCCTTGTGCAGGTGGTTGGACTAGATGACCTTGGAGGTCCCTTCCAACTCTATGATTCTAGGAAGTACAGCAGTTCCCAGCACTGGAAGTTATATATGAAGACTCAGTACCATCAATAACAAGCAGGGTTTAAGATCTAGCCCTCCTGAAATATTTTTTTATGGCAACACATACGCATATGTATATAAAGTACCAAATATAGAAGAAGCTATATAAGGACAGATGGTCCAGTTCTCAACACCACTCACTTTGAAGAAAGTTTAGTTTATTGAGACGTTGAAGAATACCATACTGAACACGAGCTTTGTTAAGACTGGAGGTGAAAGTGTGGGGATTGCAGATATATTGTGTTCAAGCAAAGGCACTAAAGATCAGGACCCAATCACCCCACGGCATTTGCCCGCCAGAAACAACGGCCACCTCCCCCCCCCCCCCCCCCCCCACTAAGCATGTACCCCTCTACAGAAATGAGGCAAAACAACAGGTCTCTGCAACACATCAAAGCATTTAGGAAAATGAAAGCATTTGGTATTCACACCCTTCTACCCCTCCTCCTTCCTCTATGGCAGGCGAGCCATAAAATGCATATTGAGCCTGACACTTTTATGGCAACACATATGCATACGTATATAAAGTACCAAGTATAGAAGAAGCTATATAAGGACAGATGGTCCAGCCCCCTGTCAGGCCTTGCCTTGCCTGACAGGACCATGATGAGGACCACGCTGCACATGCCTTGTGCTGTCCTTGACATAGGTTTGCCAACCTCAAGGTGGTGCTGGAGATCTCCTGGAATTACAACATCGATTAGTTCCTCTGGAGAAAACGGCGGCCCTGTAGGATTGCCAGGTCCCCCCTAGCCCCTGGTGGGGGATGGGGGGTTGCCAGATACACATTGGGAAACTCCTGGAGATTTGGGGATGGAGCCTGGGGAGAACAGAGACCTCACTGGGGCACAGTGTTATAGAGCCTGCCCTCCAAAGCATCCATGTCCTCCTGGGGAACTGATCTCTGTAGTTGGAGATGAGCTGTCATTCCAGGAGATCCCCAGGCCCCACCTGGAGGCCGGCATCTCTACCGCCTTGGAGAGTGGCCTCTATGCCATCATAGCTTGCTGAGGTCACTCCCCTCTCCAAACCCTGCCCTTTCCAGACTCCACTCCCAAAGTTTCAGGAATTTTCCAACCTGAAACTGGCAACCCTACCTCATGGCAACGTCTGTGGGGCTCAGGTTGCCCCAGATTGAGTGCAGGCTTGCTGGTGGCCTGGGGGTGTGTGTGTGCTGCCACTCCTGCCTCTCCTCCCCCCCCACACACACACTTGGAATGGCGTCTGCAGTGGAAGATGGAATGGAAAACAATATGTAACCTTACCATTGGCCGCCTGCACTGCCATCATGACATATCCTGCAATATGGCCTTTCTCCCATTACTTTTCAATAAGTGATGATTGCTTTTCCCCTAATTTTTATAATTTTATTTCATTTTTTACTTAAAGTGCAAGTGCGCTAACTAAAAAAGAAGCTAAAGTTAACAATGAGACTGTTTTGGCTTAGGATTGCTGCGGATAATGCAAGACACATTACACTCCCTTTTATAATGATAATTCAGAGGCCCCGTACACATTAGCATTGCTGAAGAACTGTTGTTTTACAATCAACTTGATGCAGATCTACCACAGTGGCTCCATATAACACTTAGGCCACGGTCAGACGTGCCTTTATATCTGACTCAGCTGTGGATGCCTGATGGATCTAAAGGGCACGATCAGACAGCAGCATCTGTCTGATGTTGATGATACAAAGTTGTTCAGGGTGGTGAAAACCAGTGAGGATTGTGAGGCACTCCAAAGGGATCTGTCAAGGATGGGCAAGTGGGCGTCAACATGGCAAATGGGGTTCAATGTGTCCAAGTGCAAGGTGATGCACATTGGAGCCAAAAATTCTAAATATAAATACACGTTGATGGGGTCTGAACTGGCAGAGACTGATCAAGAGAGCGATCTTGGAGTTGTAGTTGATAACTCACTGAAAATGTCGAGAGAGTGTGTGACTGCAATAAAGAAGGCCAATGCTATGCTGGGGATTATTAGGAAGGGTATTGAAAACAGATCAGCCAATATCATAATGCCCCTATATAAATCAATGGTGCGACCTCATCTGGAATACTGTGTGCAATTATGGTCACCACACCTTAAAAAGGATATTATAGCTTTGGAAAAAGTGCAGAAAAGGGCAACTCGAATGATAAAAGGGTTGGAACACTTTCCCTATGAGGAAAGGTTAAGGAGCTTAGGGCTCTTTAGCTTAGAGAAACGACGACTGAGGGGTGACATGATTGAGGTTTATAAGATTATGCATGGGAAAGAGCAGGTAGAGAAAGAGGTACTTTTCTCCCTCTCTCAGAATACAAGAACTCATGGGCACTCCATGAAATTGCTGAGCGGTCGGGTTAGAACGGATAAAAGGAAGTACTTCTTCACCCAAAGAGTGATTAACACTTGGAATTCACTGCCACAGGAAGTGGTGGTGGCTACAAGCATAGATGGCTTCAAAAGGGAATTAGATAAGCATATGGAGCAGAGGTCCATCAGTGGCTATTAGCCACAAGGTATAGATAGGGACTCTGGGGCAAGTGATGCTCTGTCTTCTTGGTGCTTGGGGGGGGGGGTCAACAGTGGGAGGGCTTCTAATGTCCTGGCCCCACTGTTGGACCTCCTGATGGCACTGGTATTTCTGGCCACTGTGTGATACAGAGTGTTGGACTGGATGGGCCTTTGGCCTGATCCAACATTGGCATCTCTTATGTTCTTATAATATTTTATCCTGCTTTTCTCCCCAACAGGAACCCAAAGTTGCTTACAGCCTCATTTTTCCTTACTCAATTTTATCTGCACAACAAACCTGTGGGGTAGGTTAGGTCAAGAGGGAGAATCTGGCCCTAGGTCACCCAGCAGCCCTCTATGGCAGAGTGGGGATTTAAACCCAGGTCTCCTAGATCCTAGTTTGACCCTCTATCCAATATGCCACACTGTAGCATTGTAATGTGGAATATAGTGCTATATTAAGGCTGTGGTCAGACGTGCCATTTGGTCCGGAAGGGAAGCGCCCCTATTTCCTCCAGTGGAATTTGACTCACAGTCACACTATTACACATCCCTTTGTGCTGCAGGCTCAGCCCATCACGGCATGATCAGACACTACCTCGGGAGAGTGGTTTGTATTTTTTTGCCTTTTGTTTCCCAAGCACATAAACAAGAAATCACACTGAGGGTTCCCCACAGAGTATGCGGTTATGCACATACTGCTAAGCAAGGGGGGGAACAGCACCAAGTCGGGATGGAATGAGCAGACCATCCCGACAGCTTGAGTGTATTCTTGAGCAATCAGACAGGGGAAAGTCCATTCGTGGCCCACCGGTAAGCGTTGGGACCGGACTTTCCCCGGTGTCTTCTAACTCCGCTTCTGTGGTGGAGCAGCACGGGGGGCCGACATCTGCGGGACCTTTCCCAGATGCTGCTGTCTGATCATGCCCTTTAGATCCATCAGGCATCCACAGCTGAGTCGGATATAAAGGCACGTCTGACCGTGGCCTAAGTGTTATATGGAGCCACTGTGGTAGATCTGCATCAAGTTGATTGTAAAACAACAGTTCTTCAGCAATGCTAATGTGTACGGGGCCACTGAATTATAAGAGGTAACACTCACTATATTTATATTTATCTCAAAACTGTAAGGACTCTTCATAATTCAGTCATCAGAGTAATAAAATCCATCAAGGCACAATTAATATGCAACAGCCAGAAGCATGCAAATGTATGGCAGATGAGAAGTAAGAAGGATATAAAGATCATGGTAAATATAGCTATATCCAAAAGTAGGGTTGGCTGGCCTTTGGGAGGGGAAAAATCAAAGTTAAGAAAAAGAAAGCAGGCTAGATGCAACAACAGAATGATTCCCCCTCCCTCATATAATCTGATGACTGCCTAAATTTCGAAATGAAAGTCAGTGAGGAATTCCCAAGGAGGATACAGTCAGATCTCTTAATTAAATCAATATTTGCAGATGTATTGTAAATTCTCCACAGGGTTGGTCTATTGAAATTACCTAAATGTTAGATAGTCAGTGCTATCCTAAGCAAAGTTAGACCCTTCTTAAATAATTGACTTCATTGGAGTTAGAAGAGCGTAACACTGTTGAGTCTGTTTTCAGATTTCTGCAATCCTAACCTCCTTGCATGGTTTATTGGATGGCCCATCCTGTTGACTGTGTTTGACTGACATTGTATAGCCCACCTTGAGTCTCAGTGAGAAAGACAGACTATAAATAACATAAATTAATAAAAACACAGGCAATGAGGGCAGTAGGGCTGCGTATCTTCAGCTGCATATAAGATGGCCATGCTGTATTCTCTGGTAAATGCCACCAAAAGGAGTCTGGATTTACAACATTTGTTGCCCAGTTTGGAAAAAAACATGATTGCATGTTGGCAGGAATTTCAGTACATTAATCCTCTATCTGAAGAAGTCTCCTCCTTGCACACAAACGCTTATATCTTGAAAAAAGGCTTGTGGGTCTTAAAGGTGCCCCCCCTGGATTCGAACTTTGTTCTGCTGCTTCAGACCAACACGGCTGCCCCCACCTGGATCCCTCTTTTTGCATGTTCTTCTTCCCTTTGAGAGGAATCTGAAAAACTTCACTATGAAAGCCCTGTGTCACTGACTTTCCTGGTGTGTGGACAGAGGCCCATTTCAATTACTGAGACATAACATTCATGTGAATTGTGCAGTCCCCCAGCAAAGCAATGAAAGTAATGGGATTACTCTGCTCTGGTGAATCAAGTTTCCTCCAGCACCTTAATCTTATTCCTGTGTGACCCTTAAGACAAGCCTTCCTGGTGTATGTGACGGAGTTGGAGGCTTGGGGCTTGGTGAGAGAGGCCACCAGCCTAGTGTTCTGATCCTTGATCAGGGAGAGTCATTCTTCATCTGCTCCCAACAAATCCGTTCTGTAATCAATGGGGGATTGCAAAGTGTTGACAGAAGCTCTGATAGCTGCGATATCTCTGGACACTGTTTTTAATAGAGGCACAAACATCTCATGTTATCCTTCTAGAAACATGCAGGTTTGGGCTTGCTGACACTTTGAGAAGCTTGGATAGCACTGAGGAAATGCCCACAGCACATCAAGGTGTATTGGAGAGTCTGAACTTGATCACTCTGGAAAAAAAATAGACAGGATGTCAAATTGGTAATTTGTGACAGATTATTTGCAGTTACACTTTTCTAAATCCACTGGAATCAATGGGTTTAAGAAAGGTATAATTCTGATTAGGATTGCACTGGCAGAGAATCAAAAGGAGTTCAGTAGGTCTTACTGCATTGCCATTTGAGTCAGAAGTGTTCAGTCAACAGTTTGACTGACTGAATTTTTAGCCAGAGCATTATAGCCTGCTCCCAGACCTTTGTTTCAGCTCTGAGTAGCCCAGCCAGTCTTGCCTAAGTGTTACATTAGAGGTACTTCTAGGAACGCCAAATAGAGATCTAAGAAATTTAGACTGAACCCTTTCAAGGGTCTTTAGATTGGCAGAAAGTCCGGTTTGTGAGCCATACAGGTGCTGAGCCAATGATTTTGCCTGGAAGGTTTTTAAGGCCGTGGGGAGAAAGCCTGCACCTTTCCTTCTAAATAATCTAAGAATGGCGTTTGCACTTCTCTCTGCCAGGTTAGCTGATGAGGACAGATGTGCTGAGAATTTAGAATTATAAGAAAAGGTAATGCCTAAGTATTTAAAGTTGTTAACTTGATCTATGGCATTTCCTTTAATATTCCAGTTGAACTTCTTGAATGAGTTAACAAAACGGACAATTTTTGTTTTAGTGCAATTAATAGATAGTAATTTGGTGTCACATTGCTCTTTAAATTTTATCAGGGCTCGCTTCAGGCCAATCCTTGTCTGGGATAAAAGAACAGCATTGTCAGCATACATTAAGATTGGAACCTTTCTGCTACCTGAGAATGAGGGAGCATGAGTATCAATTGAATGAATGCATGTGATTAAGGAGTTAACATAGATGTTAAATAAGAAGGGAGCCAAAAGGCAACCTTGTCTGACTCCTTTTTGCACTGGAATACTTTTCGATAGTTTCCCATCTTGTGTGAGCCTTATTTGGATGTCATTATTTTCGTGCAGTTTAATTAATAGAAGCAATAGCCTTCTATCGATACCCATGTCAGCCAATTTGGCCCAAAGCCTTCCCCTAGAAATAGAGTCAAAGGCCGCCTTGAGGTCCACGAAGGCCACGTACAAGGTATTCTTCCAATGTTTCACATATTTAAAAATAAAATAATCTAGGACTAAGCAATGAACAATAGTAGTGCGCCCAGGTGTGAAACCATCTTGTTCAATTTCAAGCAAGTTGCTATGATCTAGCCATTCACACAGCTTCTGACAGAGGTGTTTAGTATATAAGTTACAAATCACATTCAGAAAACTAATTGGTCTGTAGTTTAATGGGTCATAGGGGCTACCCTTTTAAAATAAAGGGACAATTATAGCCAAGCCCCAGTCTTTGGGAATCTGAGTTGAGGCATCTATATAGGAAAAAAGATTTGCTAAGACTGGAGCCCACCAATCTATGTGCGATTTTAAAAGCTCAGCAAATGTAAAGTCTCCTCCTGGGGCTTTTCCAGATTTCAATTGTGATATTAACAAGGTAGTTTCAGAT
>NW_015174316.1:318551-318771 GCF_001447785.1 Gekko japonicus | reverse complement strand
TAAATAAGCTGTTATAATGCTCTTCCCATGCTTCTGCAGAGATAGGATTGGGGGCACTAGAGGATTTGTGAATTGGAGATGATTCTCCAGAAGCTGACATTGAGGAATTTCAGACAGGCGATATATTCCGGAAGAGGAACGGTTCCCAAACGGTTTCTGGTTTGTCATTTCAGACATAACCATTTGATAACCGGTTCCCTTCCGGAATATATTTGTCATT
>NW_015174316.1:295761-312584 GCF_001447785.1 Gekko japonicus | reverse complement strand
TGGGTTCCCCTCAGTCCCACTCATGACGGCTGTCAGATTTGGGACGATAGAGAAAGGGGATTCCTAACAAAATGTTGGGTCCCAAGCATAAAAAACAACTCCACGTTGCAAAGCAAGTAAGGTTTATTTCAAAGCGTTGGTTTAACCAGAACAGGACATTGTTAGGAATAACTACAGGTAACCAGGGAAGGCATAATAAAGACATTTGAACCAGGGAAGGACCAATGGGTCCAATTCCCGCTGGCGGGAATAGACCATACAGTTCGCGCCCAATGCATGGGAACGCAACCGTTCTGAAATGTCAACACAGGTTCAGTTCACATGCAAGATACCCAAAACATTCTAGGCAAAGCTCTCCCCCCACACCCAGCTGCACGACCTTGGCAAGTTCAGCGGACTACATAACATAACATACTGAAAGAACGAGAAAGGAGGGGGGAGGGCTGAAGGGAACTACACAGGAACCGGAATGACAATGGCAGCTAGCTGACACAGCCCTATACCGGTTAACTTCAAAACGGATCATTACCGGCTTGAAACCGGGTGAAACTGGGTAATGTGAAATTCCCCATAATCTTTTTCTCTAGTGGCCTTAATGAGGGATTGCCATAAAAGGGAATCAGCAGCTCTTTTTTTTGGCTTTTAACAGCTCCTTATATTCCTTTTTTTAAACTTGTAATTCTAATTTAGCAGTTAGATTTGGATTTTGTTGAAAGGCCCTAAAGTACTCTCTGAGAGTCAATGTCATGTACCTTTAATTGAGGCTTATTAATGTGTAGAAAGTGGCAGCTGAAGTTTTTCATGGCATGGTGGTAAATAACATAAACTCATAAATAATATCACTTCAAGCCTATATTAAAGGGACAGGACTTTTTTCTCCAGGCAGTTGGCAACACTAGTTAATGATAAGGGATGGTGTTCAAATTTCTCTAGAGAAAATACACTGCTGCAGGCAGCAAATCTGTTAACAAATTTCCAAAGGGCCTCTGCACCCTTACATGCTTCACATTCAGCTAACTGATGACTTCATATTCTCCTTCTGGGGTCTCTCTGATCCTTTGTTGATTAAAACTGCAAAACTCCCTTCTAACCGGGTTTGCAGTTCTAAATTGGGAAACACCTGGAGATTTTTGGGGTGGAGCCTGATGAGGGTGGAATTTGGGGAGGGTGTCAGGCCCTCAGAAGAACCACTCTTAACACAATAGTCCTTGATGAAGGTTTATTGATAAGATTTGGACTTCTGTATAGGTGAGCGTCTTTGTCAGGACTGGGGAGCATAAGCAAACAATTGATAATTCGGGAAAGGGGTCCCACCCCCAACCACACATCACAGGCACACAAGCGTTACTACAGGTCATGATAGACTATGAGACCCAGCTAGCCATGTCTAAAGTCTCATCTCTCCCAAGGCCACGACTCCAGCAAAAACCTGAGGACTTTCTGGGGGCTGCTTAAGGAAGAATTACGGGCGGCGCCTCCTCAAACCTTCACATACATAGTCTAACCCCCCCCCCCCCAGGAATGTCAGCGAGGACCGGTAAGGGTAATGAGGAAAGCCAGATGTGGAAGCAGGCAGGATTACAAAAGTGAAAGTATGCATTAGGAGGGAAGGATACGGAACCATATTCAATAACTCCAGATCAGGTTCAAGTCTGACAGAGAGTCGGGTCTTCAATGGAGTATAATGCCGTAGAGCCCACCTTCCACAGCCGCCATTTTCTCCAGGTGAACTGATCTCTGTTGCCTGGAGATCTGTTGTAATAGCAGGAGATCTCCAGTCACTACCTGGAGGTTGGCATCCCTGCCTCTAACTGTTTCTCTGCCCACCACCTCCAATTCTGAGGAGTGTTGTCTTGGCAAATTCTGAGGTGTATTTCTTTCCAGTGTCCAAAGAGAGATTCCCACCTATCAAGAAAACACAAAGACCATTAAACGTCTTTTAAAAAAGTGTCTGGCCACTGTCAGCTGGCCATTCATGACAGTTGAACTCATGAATAAACTACAAGCCAGCAATGAATTTCAACAACTTATGTGGGGTCATTTTCATTTTTATACATTACAATAATTATAGAAAAAGGTCAAACACCATCATCTTTAAAGGGAAATATGTGCCTTTGGCATATATACTGAGAACACTGGGTTATTTACTTATTTATACCAATAGGGCCAAAGCACATGTAACACAAGAGATCTCTAACTACGATTGCCCTTTTCCCGTAATGAATTAGTAGCTGTCAGCTATGCTGCCATATGGTTTATAGGCCTAGGGTTAGCCTGCCTGACCTGTGTACGAGTTGGTGCCACATTCCTTTCCTCTTTTGGGGTGACTGGCAGTCGAGTGGGTGTGGTGGTGGCCCACCTGAGGGGCCCCGCGGCGACCTGGTATGTGGGGTTGCACAACGCACGGGGCCCTGAGCTAATAAATCTGGACACTTTTATGTGGGCACTGCGGGCTCAATTCGAGGATCGGAATGCTGGGCCAAAAGCAAGGGCGTTCCTATGCACTTTGAAGCAAGGGAAACGCACTGTGAGGGAATACTCGTCAGGATTCATGCTACACGCAGCCAAAGTCCAAACTTGGCCCGATCCGGTGCCGGCCGAGTTATACCACGTGGGGCTAAATCCAGAAATCCGGGAGACTGTCCTGCGAGCGGTGGATCCAGTCTCCCTCCCAGCATGGATGCACGAAGCGGAGAGAGCTGAGACTCACCTGAACACCCTACGCTTGGACATCACCACTGTGGGAGGCAAGCCCGCCTCTTAGGCTCCCAAAGGCAAGCCGGCACGGCAGTCAGAGGCTACACGGGAGCAACGCATGTGGCAAGGTCTGTGGGGAAAAGGGCCACTTCGCGGCCGATTGCAGCGGGACCGGCCTGGGGAAACCGGGGCCAAGCGACCAGGCGAAAGGGCGCCCTGCCACCCCCGCAAAAAAGCCGACCGGGAAACCGAAATATGCGAAAGCCTTGCAAGCCACTCTATGAGGGGCTTGCAAGGGCTTGGAACACGACTCCAGCGAAGACGATCCCGAGCCGGCGGGAAAAGACCCGGTCCTGTAAGAGGCGCGGAGCAGCAGGGCCCAATCCCGGAGGCGCCAAAAGTGGTGAGCAGCTCCCCCCCCCCCGTTTTTCATGACGGTGACTTTAATTAACTCTGGCCTCGGAACACATATCCGCGTGAGGGCCCTCATTGACTCGGGGTGTGGGAGGGATCTTATCAAGCCCTCCCTTGTTACGGGGTTGGAGGCGGGGGTTGTAAAGCTGGAAGACCCTTTGATTTTTACCCAAATGGATGGGTCTACTATGAAAGAACCTTGTGAATGTGAGACTGTACCATTGAGGATGGGGGCGGGGGATCATTGGGAAGAATGGCCGTTCGTGATCACCCTAGCCGCTAGATTCCCACTGGTCCTAGGAGGCCCGTGGCTGCACGGGCACGATCCCTACATATTGCGGGACGAAGGGAAGGTACAGTTCACCTCACCCAGGTGTCAAGAGCACAGGTGAGACCCGAATTGGGGCCAGCAACCTATTGCGGAATCCCCCAGAGTGTGTCTGGCCCAGGAGGAACCGTTATCCATTCCCCCCGAATACCGGGATCTGGCCAGGGTGTTTGAGGAGGAAGAAGCCGATGAGCTCCCCCCTCATAGACATTCAGACTGTAGCACTGAAATATTGCCTGGCCAGAAACTACCTAAGGGGCGCATTTATGCCATGGGGCCAGCGGAGAAAGATGAACTGTGCAAGTTCATAGACAAGAATCTGGCTCGTGGTTTCATCAGACCAGCCTCATCCCCATATGCAGCCCTGGTCTTGTTCTGGAAGAAAAAGGATGGGGAGGTTGAGACTCTGCACGGATTACAGGGGTCTAAATGCAGTGTCGTCAACTAATGCCTACCCCATGCCTTTGATCAAAGATTTATTAGCAGAAGCTGCTAAAGGGAAAATCTTTTCTAAGCTGGATCTCCAAGATGCGTACTTTCGCGTGCGCATCAGAGAGGAGGATGAGCATAAGATGGCGTTCAATACCCCTCTCGGGCAATTCGAATATTGAGTGATGCCGTTTGGACTTCAGGGGGCCCCGGGGGTCTTCATGAACTTGATCAACAAGATGTTACACAAGCATTTGTTCAAGGGGGCCCTTGTTTACCTAGATGACATCTTGCTGTACTCCCCTGACCTCCCATCCCACGTGAAATTGGTGAGAGAGGTGTTAACCACGTTGCACAAGCACAAACTGTTTGCAAAACTATCTAATTTTCACCTTGAAGGGACCAAGGTATTTCCACCCCAGTTTCCGACTAGGACGCAAGACTTTAATGTTTTTAGTTGACACATACACCGAATCCCCAGGCTGCAGAGCCCAACCCTCCACCCTTCTCTTGTCAGCCTGAGTCTTCTAAGTCTCCTTAGAACGTCTTACAAAGGAGTGGCCACGAGTCTTTCAAACGTTGGCACCAGTGAGCGGCATCCCCTGCCCCCAAGTCACTTGGCCCCTCAAAAAAGGGCACCGGGGGACTGTCGTAGCCATATAAAGCCTTAAATAGGGACAGTCCAGTGGACGAGTGGCATGTGTTTTTGTAACAAAATTCAGCTAGGGGAAGCAAGTCCACCCAATCATCTTGTTGATAATTGGTGAAACAGCGAAGATATTGTTCCAATGTCTGATAAACCCATTCCGTTTGTCCATCAGTCTCTGCATGCTAAGCACTGCACATGGCCCGTTCGACTCCCATGAGTTTCAGAAGCTCCCCCCAAAACCGGGAGACAAATCGGGGCCCCCTGTCGGATATCACTTTGGACGGGAGCATACGCAGTCGGATCACGTGCAACATGAAGGCTTTGGCCAGGGCCTTCACCGTGGGCAGGGACGCAAACGGGACAAAGTGAGCCTGTTTAGAAAATAAGTCCACAACCACCCAAATGACAGTCATAGATTTACTGGGAGGGAGGTCCGTAATAAAGTACATGGAAATCACCTCCCAAGGCCTGGTAGGAGTCGGGTGTGATTGCAGGAAGCCTGGGGGTTTTCCTGGCCAGGGTTTACTCTTGGCACAGAAATGACAACAAATCCTTCTGCATTTGCGGCCACCAGAATTGTCACTGCAGAAGCTGCAGGGACTTTACGAAGCCAGAATGTCTCCCCTGAGGGAGAGGGGCACAAACAGTTTGTGGCCGCAGTACCAGCAGCCATCAGCTCTCAGTTTGAAGTCCCCTTCAGCGTCTATCACTGCCTTGTCACCCTCCGTGAAGGCGGAGGCAAATTTGCTGTACCAAGACTCCCCCAAATTTGCTGTACCAAGAAATGGAAAAAGGCTTGGAGAGCTCACTTATTAGGGTTGTTCAAACCCAGGCAAAAGTATCCCTGTCCTCTCCTGATATCTTCATAAGCAGGGCTTTTTTTTGTAGAAAAAGCCCAGCAGGAACTCATTAGCATAATAAGCCACACCCAAAAGCAGAAACTCATTAGCATATTAGGCCATACCCCTGACAGCACAGCTCATTAGGCCCATGCCTTCCCTTGGCTTGTCGGGCACCCTGCAGCTGCGGGGAGCCTGGACAAGCTGGCCCTTGGACAGGCTGGGGAAGGCATGGGGAGGCATTTAAATGTCTCCCTGATCCTTCCAGGGGCCCCCCTGGCCCGCCCGCCTCAGAGTCGCTGGGGGGGGGTCGCTCTCCAGGCCTTCCCTCTGTAGCCACGCATCCAGAGGTTTTGGCTGTAGTGGGTGTGGCCAACTCTGAAGCCAGCCAAAACTCCGTTCCTGTGTATTCCTGCCCCAAAATAGCCCTGTTCATAAGCATGGGCCAAGCTAAGGTTCCAGTGAGTAAAGGCCAATTTCGAGGTTCCAGTGGGTAATACCAATTTCGAAGAAAGAAAAAAGTATCTGTTGTATAACCAGTCACTGGTTACAAGAAGAAAAAGCATACAGTTGAGCGACAATTGCCTCACAACAACAGAAAAATAAATTAGTCAATAAATGCTATCCTGTCCTGACCTGGATAGCCCAGGCAAGCCCGGTGCTGTCAGATCTCGGAAGCTAAGCGGGGCCAACCCTGGCAAGGACTTGGAAGGGAGACCTCCAAGGAATACCAGGGCCGGGACGCAGAGGCAGGCCACCTCTCTGAAACATCCAAGCCCCACTAGGGGTCGCCAGAAGTCAACCATAATGTCCAGGCACACACACACACACCCCTCACCAAAATAAATAAATAAATTTTCCCTTTGTCTAAGACTTACCCCTTTGATGATAAAATATGTAAACAGAATACTCTTAAAGTTTCCAGAGTTCTTGTTCAGGCTTTGTTCATATACTTAGCCTCTGCCATCTTGTTGGTGTCGTGGTTAAGTGCGCGGACTCTTAATCTGGGAGAACCGGGTTCGATTCCCCACTCCTCCTCCACTTGCACCTGACTGGATGACCTTGGGCAAGCCGTAGTTCTGACAAGAGCTGTCCTTGAAAAAAGAGCCGTTTCTGTCAAGAGCTCTCTCAGCCCCACCTCCCTCACAGGGTGTCTGTTGTTGTGGGGAGGGGGAGGGAAAGGAGTTTGTCAGCCGCTCTGAGACTCCTTTGGGTGGTGAAGGGCCATGGGGTATAAATCCACTCTCTTCTTCTTCTTCCCTTGAGAAACTGTGCACTTCTATCCTGTACCAGAGATCCCAATCATGTCCTCTGACCATGTATCTCCTTGTGTCTGCTAAGACTCTACACAAAAGGACAGAGATTCTCTAAAAACCTACGATGCCATTCCCAACTTATCTAGTGGGAAATTACTGCCGGCAGGGGGGGGGGGACACCACTATCCAAGAGTGTTTTCATGTCATCTGAACATGAAGGTGCAAATTCTAAAAGGCCCATCCTCATCAGTGCCATTTCCCTTCAGTCCGGCTGTTGCAGCTGCCATTTCTCCTGACACAATACCATTAGGGCTTTCTTTCTTTTTCTTTTTTTACAGGTAATTGTTGTAGAAACCACGTGCTTCACAGAGTTGTGAGGATAAAATGAAGGGAAATGGTGTAAGCTGCTTTGGGTCCTCATTGGGGGGAAAGGCAGTGTATAAATGGAGTAAATAAAATGCAATAAAAATAGCACTACAAGGCTATACAATATATAAAACTATACAATTTACCAATTTTTAAAAAGCCTTCAAAAATGCGTCTGCTAAGACTCTCCACAAAAGGACAATGGCAATGAATACAAAGTAGAGAATCCTCATCATGTGCATGAAGCATCCCTTTCACCAAAACAGAAAAAGTTTTAAAGGGTCATAGCTAATGCTTCTTTTCATTTAAATCTTACCAGATTTAAAAGGGATGTCACATCATTCGGGGTAGCAAATAATAATGTCAAATGAATTTAGTCAACCTAGCAAACTTGTACTTTGTGTGACGTAAGATGCAGGAGTTGCCAGAATTTGGGGGGGGGGAGTCTAAGATGGTGTCCCTGCCTTTATCCTTGAGAGCTGCATTTTGAAAATATGCAACAGCTGAAAGCTAACAAACAAGTGGGCATCTTTTCTCCCTGCTCATAGTTAATACCGATTTTCTCTCCCTATCTTAGTTACGTAGAGAAAGGTGTAGTGAGATGTTGGCTGTTGGTGGGAGGGGTGTGATGGAGAATATGAATGATACTTACTGTTACAGTTATGCAAACTTTGGGAAGGCAGAAAGGGACTCTGTGATAATTCCAGCACTGACTGACCAATATGATGATCTCTGTTTTAACACACACACCCCACAGCATTAGAGCTGGGTCCACAGCCTCAAGGGGTACTACGAGCTGACCTTCTTGCTCAATTGAGACCTGTCAGGGCCTCGGCTCTGTGCCCTGGACTTCATTGATCTTTTTAACAAAGGTGATCTAGCCCATCCTGCCTCGTTCTATATTGATTCTTGGGACTGAGGGTTAACTGAAATGAATACGTGAAAGAACAAGTGGCACAATTATTATTATTTTTTAAATTGCAGCAAATTTGGAAAATACAACAGTGGCCACAGGATTGGAAAAGGTCAGTATACATTCCAATCCCAAAGAAGGGCAATGCCAAGGAATGTTCAAACTATCGCACCATTGCACTCATATCACACGCTAGCAAGGTCATGCTCAAGATCCTACAAGCTAGGCTTCAACAGTACGTGGATAGAGAACTGCCGGAAGTACAAGCCGGGTTTCGAAGAGGTAGAGGAACTAGAGATCAAATTGCCAACATTCGCTGGATTATGGAGAAAGCAAGAGAGTACCAGAAAAACATCTACTTCTGCTTCATTGACTATGCTAAAGCCTTTGACTGTGTGGATCACAAAAAACTATGGCAGGTCCCTAAAGAGATGGGAGTACCAGACCACCTCACATGTCTCTTGAGAAACCTGTATAAGGGTCAAGAAGCGACAGTTAGAACCGGATATGGAACAACTGATTGGTTTAGCATAGGAAAAGGAGTACGACAAGGATGTATATTGTCACCTTGCTTATTTAATATATATGCAGAGTACATCATGCGAAATGCTGGCCTGGATGAATCACAAGTGGGAATTAAGATTGCTGGGGAAAAGATCAACAACCTCAGATATGCAGACGATACCACTCTAATGGCAGAAAGTGAAGAGGACCTAAAGAGCCTCTTGCTCAGGGTAAAAGAGGAGAGCGCAAAAGTGGGCTTGAAGCTCAACATCAAAAAAACTAAGATCATGGCATCCGGCCCCATCGCTCCTTGGCAAATAGAAGGGGAAGTCGTGGAAGTAGTGACAGACTTCACGTTCCTGGGATCCCAGATCACCGCAGACTGGGACAGCAGCCATGAAATTAAAGGATGCCTGCTCCTTGGGAGGAAAGTGATGGCGAACCTAAACAGCATGATAAAAAGTAGAGACATCACCCTGCCAACAAAAGTCTGCATGGTCAAAGCAATGGTATTCTCAGTAGTCATGTATGGCTGTGAGAGTTGGACCATAAGGAAGGCTGAGCGCCAAAGAATAGATTCTTTTGAACTATGGTGCTGGAGAAGACTCTTGAGAGTTCCTTGGACTGCAAGAACATCAAATCAGTCAATCCTAAAAGAAATCAACCCTGACTGTTCCCTGGAAGGCCAGATAATGAAACTGAAGCTCAAATACTTTGGCCACCAAATGAGAAGGGAGCACTCACTGGAGAAGACCCTGATGCTGGGAAAGATTGAAGGTCAAAGAAGACGGGGACGGCAAAGGATGAGATGGTTAGACAGTGTCAGATGCAATGAACATGAAATTGAGCCAACTTCAGAGAACGGCGGAAGATCAGAAGGCCTGGCGTGATCTGGTCCATGGGGTCGCGAAGAGTCGGACTCAAATGTGTGAGTGAACAACAAAAGCCATAGCTTGTATAGTTTTATTGCTGAATGCCAACAATCTCCAATTTCTAACACTCACAGCAAGAGCCAATCATATATCACACTGAAATGATTTGGGGATATAATTGTGGCCCATGATATAAGACTCTGCACTGGCCCATGGCCAGTTTCCTATTTCAGGATACAGCAGGCTCTCATTTGGGAAGGAAGTCACTTTCTGAAGCATTAACCATGCTCAGATGCTCTAGCTGACCAAGGTCCCATATTTTATGTGGATCAGCGAGGAACTTTTTCTGCCTTCTGAGCTCAAGAAGCCCTAGGGGATATAGCTGTTTCTCTGGCTGGGCTTTCCATACCATATTCTCCTATTATCAAGCATGTTGCTCCCAGCCTTTGAGATTGATGCACACAAGGTTGTTCAGTGCATAGACTACCCCCACTATCCCGATTGTGAGATTTCTGCTGTGGTAAAGCCAAAGCTGCAAGTGAGTATGGAGAAAGATGAGAAAGAAAGGTGGGAAAACCCTTTTGTCAGCAAGCTGCCAAAGAGCTCTGTGTAACCTTTGTACACCCCATCTCTGCCCTCCCTGGTTCTTCTCAGACCCCACTGCGCATGTATGCTACCAGCAGCCTGCAATCTGCATTCCTTTCTGTATACGCTAGTACTGCTTTGAAACTTAGTTATCTACAAGGTTAACAGGTGCGGAGTTGGAGTTGTGTCTGCGCATATATTATAATGAGCTAGGTCATGAGAAGCTAGTAATTGTTTATCTTTAGAGCCGTTTCAATTCTCAGGCTTTAGGCGCGAGCTTTGGAAACACCCGTGAAAGCGGGAACCATGATTATTGGTTATTGCATTGGATGAATCCGTTTATTATCTTGTGCCCTGCATTTCCTGGCCATTCCAAACAATCCCTGTGTTCCAGTTTCTTCATTGCTTTAATAAACACCACTTTGCTACAAACGTGTCTTTAGCTGAATGCGTGGAGGATCGGACACCTTTTTGTGTGTGAGAGAGAGACAAATTGCAACCTAGCATGTATTTGGGTAGTGACTGCACTAGGAAAGCAATAGAGGTCAGGGCTCCTACTATACCTTTAATAAGTGTAAGTTTTGGCAGCTACAGTTTGTCATGCCATAGTGTTGAGGAGCCAAGAAACAGTGTAGTTGCCCTAATCCCTTCTGCTACGTGCTGTTAAAGGTATGTGTGCCACTGCCACCTATTCCATCCAATTCCACAGGATTCTATGCTGGCTTTGCAGGGTAAATGGTGGTGATGGTGGTTTCAGTATATCAGTTCCAAATTCCTATTAAGGCTGCTTTTGCTAGTCCAGTCTCTAAGGATGGTGTAATGAAGGTACATGAACATGGGCTACGGGTAAGAATATATACTCTTGACCTGTAACCAAGCCTGCCTTCCTCAGGATAAAGATCTCCTGCCCCTGAAACCCGGGGACCCCATTTTCCAGACAGCCAATGGGGGAAGACATTTTGGAAAGTGGCCTTTGTCTGGATGGAAAAACACACATTCTCCTTGCCTGCATTGCAAAAGAAGCTTTAAACAAGTCGAGTTTAATCAAGGTAACCAGACAAATTATACAGTGCAAGAAAGCAATTACAATATGTATTGTTAATGTGTTCTGAGCTGCTGCTTTGTGAGTTATCCAAGCTCCCTACGCTTGCAAAGAAATAAAAAGAATAGCTATCTATTACTGGAGACAGCTTTTTCCTATGTTTGTGCAATGGAGTTTTCATCCAAATAAATTAAAGTCACCGTGTCCTCAACATGTTTCTTCAGGTTGTCTTTAGATGCCTGTGGGACAGAATTGCCCTCATTTGGGTGAGCCAGTGTGGTCCTGGAGCATAAATGCTGGATGTAAACCTACATTCAGATCCTGCGGTCCAGCCTCAGATCCCCTACTGACCCCAGGGGTCCCCGTCACAGTCTCAGAACTATTCGGAGTGAGGTCAGATAAGCTCGAACAGATACAATAATTACGTTATCTGTGCTGGGTGCGCGCACACATGTGCACTTGTGAGGAATGGGGATTTTTTGTCAGTTCTGAGACTGTTGTACAATCCTGTCAGTGGGGGCATTTCCCCAGAATTCACCAGTGTATGATTCTGGGTGCCTCATTACTAACTGTGCTGACTTCATTCCCTCTTTGTGCAGACAAAAGTTGGATCCACTGGCTGAAAGGAACCCTTGAGTATTTGGAACCTTTTGCAGAGCAAATTATCTTAGCCTGTGCAAATGTTTCCTTTGCATTTTTATTTGCTGTTCTTAAAGTTCCTGTCTGCCCGTGGAGTGATCAGGAAGGATATACACAGAAACACAGTATTTGTTATTTTTCATTTTATGGAGGTACCTATGGAACTTAGAAAGAGCTTCCAGGCAGCCCATGACTGAAGAATCTCAGAGAAAAACTTCACACAGGAGAAGACGTTTTGTTCTGTGAAAACTTCAAAAACTGCTAGCATTTTCCAAATGTTGTTGTAGATTTTCCGGGCTGTGTGGCCGTGGTCTTGGCATTGTAGTATCCGACGTTTTGCCCACAGCCGTGACTGGCATCCTCAGAGGTATAACACAGAAAAAGATGGAATAGTCTCTCTCTGTCAAGGTGAGAAGAAAAATGGTAGGCAGGTAATCTATATCTACTCAGGAAGGTGGGGTAGGGATGAGTCATTATCTTGTAGGAGTTTCCCAGGCTGTGACATGCAAATGGAGGAGCTTTCCTGAGGAGGTTCTTTTGCATATGGATTGGCTGTTGAAACTCTAATCTTATCTGTAGTTGTAAGATGTAGAGCATTTTGTGTTTTTCAGGAGTGGAAACCAATGCCCTATTTATTTTTAAACCGCCTTTCTGTTGAAATTGTGTTTATGTTTATGAATTTCAATGGCTTCCCTGTGATTGATTGATTGATTTAATTTGTTATCCCACCCTCCCGGCCTAGGCTGTGTGATCTGACATGATAATTGGATGTGTTGTCCAGCGTTTCAGTATCTTGGAATAAGATACTGTGTGCTGTTTGAGTTAGGCTATGTTCAGCCACTGCTGATTTTTCAGGTTGGTTCAGTTGTAGGTTGTGTTTTTTTATACATTTTCCCATCTGATCAGTGATTCCTTTGATATATGGCAAAAACACTTTTCTTATGGGACACTTTTCCCCCTCAGTTGTTTGTTTTACCTTCAGGTTAATTGATCTTCTGATTTCATTCTTGGAGTAGCCATTTGCTTGAAGTGTGTGGTTTAGATGATTTATTTATTTTAATTAAACCAAAGGTAAAACAAACAACTGAGGAAGTGCGTGCTTTAGATTTTTTATTTATTTTAATTAAACGTAGCATCCAGACAAGAATAAAAGAACATGAAAGACACTGCTGCAGACTTGGCCAACCTGAAAAATCAGCAGTGGCTGAACATAGCCTAACCCAAACAGGACACAGTATCTTATTCCAAGACACTGAAACGCTGGACCAACACATCCAATTACCATGTCAGATTACACAGCCTAGGCCAGGAGGGTGGGATAACAAATTAAATCAATCAATCACAGGGAAGCCATTGAAATTAATAAACATAAACACAATTTCAACAGGAAGGAAGAGAGTTTAAAAATAAATAGGGCATTGGTTTCCAGTCCTGAAAAACAGAAAATGCTCAGCATCTTACAACAGCACTACAGATAAGAATTTCAACAGCCAATCCATATGCAAAAGAACCTCCTCAGGAAAGCTCCTCCATGATCATGTCACAGCCTGGGAAACTCCTACAAGATAATGACTCAGCCCTACCCCACCTTCCTGAGTAGATATAAATTACCTGCCTACCATTTTTCTTCTCACCTTGACAGAGAGACTATTCCATCTTTTTCTGTGTTCTACCTCTGAGGATGCCAGTCACAGTTACTGGCAAAATGTCAGGTACCACAATGCCAAGACCATAGCCATACAGCCCGGAAAATCTACAATAACTAATGAACCCCGGCCGTGAAAGCCTTCAACAGCGTATTTTCTGAATGGTGAGAAGAAAAGGAACGAAGTGAATTATGTCTGCATGTGGTGCTCCTTTCTCCAAGGCCCTACATATGACACTTCCCTCTACTGTGGGCCCACCAAATCCAGACCCCATGTTCTCTACTCCGGCTGGTGATTTGAGACTGAGGTTTTCCCAAACTCTGCTACTTGTGAGGCAGTAACTGCAGATGCCAAAGAGCGAAGCTGGGACCTCCTGCTTACTAAGCAGATTCTCTGCCCTTATGCTATTGTGCAGAGTCCTGCTAACTCTCAGCACAGCAGGTGGTAAGATTTGAACCATTACTCAAACATGTCCAGGTCTGGGCTTCAACGATGTAGTTCCTGGGGAGCACTTACCAGACTGTAGCAATAGTGGGGACTCTTAGCAAAGCGTTGTCCAGAGAAAACTCTCCTGTTTGCTTTCTGGACAGGGTGGCTTTGCCTGCTCATCACCACTTGGTCTAACTTTTATGTAACAGAATTAACCGAACAGAACACATGTCCTTACATCTACCAATATTTGTAGCCTAGTGAGTAGGAGCCAGAGTCCTTCCTGTGATTCCATCTGCCTGCCTCTGCACGGACACCTTTCTTTGGTTTTGCAGTTTTGCCCCAGGTAGACGTGCATTTGCCACTCAGTTCAGCCAGACGTGGGCACCCCTGATAGAAATGAAAGATTAACTTTCACCGTGACTACTGGACACTCTAGTGGCAATCTCCAGCAGTTCTGATGTCAGGAATGAAGCTAAGATTGTGCATAAAGTCTGAATACAGGATAATCACCCCTGCTCATAGATCTCAACACCTGGCAAGACTTTTCCTTACCCAGCTGTATTGGCTACTGAGTGCTTCTTGTAGATAGAGGGAACTGTGAGATGAGTTATCTAGCTCTGGCCTAGCCAACTTGCCTCAAGCAGGATAGCTCAATTTGGACGTAGATGGCAGGTGCCCCTGAGATACCCTGCTCAGTGAGGTTGAGTTCAATATAGAGCTTGATATGCATGGTTTTCATGAAGCCTGTGAAGGACCCAAGACAGAGGGAAAGACGTCAGCTTTCTGTGGGTAATGCCAGGAGATGAAGGTCCATCAAAGGGCAACTGACTCCTTCCAGCTGCTTAAGCAAAGACAGTAAGGATGGGAGGCAAGAGACAGTCCCTTTCCACCAAATATTATTACCGAGATGACAGCATCATCACGAACTCTGGAAAAGGTGGAGAAAAGAGAATCAGTACTGAAAATGAAATTCATATGATGTTTCACAGAACCTCCACAGCCTTCTTCTTCACATACCAGCAGACTGGTCAACAGTATTTATTTATTTTTATTTATTTAGTCGTTCCATTTGTATCCCGCCCTCCTCGCGAACAGGCTCAGGGTGGCTCCCATTAATCGGTACAAAGTATCTTAAAATCCACATAAAACATTTAAAACATTTTAAAACAATCAAATAATCAAAGTGCTCACAGTAATAATCACTCCTTCATCAATTAAGATGGCGGGCTATATGATGTAATAAGCAAATTTCCGATTCAGTGATCTTCCGGCATCACACGATGATATGGCTCGATCTCCAAGCTGGGGCCAGCCCTTTACCACAGATGTTGGTGGTAGTAGTGGCGGCTCCTAATTGAAAGCCTGGTGGAAGAGCTCCATCTTGCAGGCCCCGCGGAACTGTAAAAGATCCTGCATGGCCCTGATCTTTCCCGGGAGTTCATTCCACCAGGATGGAGCCACCACTGAAAAGGCCCTGGCCCTGGTGGCATCCTTAGGGCCTGGAATAGTTAATTGATGTTGTGACCCCGACCGTGGTGCTCTCTGGGGTACATATGGGAAAAGGTAGTCCCTCAGGTATGTCGGACCCTGGCCATATAGGGCTTTAAAGGAGAGTACCAGCACCTTGAAGCGGACTCAGTATGCTATTGGCAGCCAGTACAGTGCCTTCAGTGCAGGCCGGATGTGCTCCCATCTAGGAAGGAGGGAGAGGAAGGGGCACTGTTTGACTGTGATTGACTTTAATTCAGTATTTAAGAAAGCACCTTGCCAGAGGCACGAGCCGAAGGGCGAGCTAAAGGGCTCTTTGCCTGTGGCTCTGTAAGAAGCCCAAGAAGAGCCAGAAACCCAAGGCTCTAGGCTCTTTGTCTTCCCCGTAAGGTAAGTTGACTTTGACAAGAAAAACCATATAAAGACAAAGGGTTTTAAAAGGGGGATTACATTTACTTATTTAAAAAAAATTATGAAGCCAGAATGCTAGCAGGGGGTTGGGGGCTATCCAGTGTTTTGCACGGAGTATCACATGTATGACTATCCGCCCACTGGACAGAAGTCTTGGGTGTGTGCTCGGTGCAAGGAGCTCCTGGTTCTCAGGGAACGTGTTTGCTCCCTTGAGGCCAAGGTGGCTGACCTGGGGAAGCAGAGACAGTCAGTTAGACACACAGAAAAGACTCTCGGGGACTTGATAGATATGTCCCACTCTGGATCCGGCAGCCCCGCCACTGTCAGGGAGCATGACGGTCAAGGGGAAACAGGGCACCGTGCTGAGGATAAGGGGAATGTGCCCTTAGAAGGGACCTCTTCCCCAGCTGGTGAGCGGGTATCCTTTCGCACCAAGGAACCATCCCTGGGCAGGGTGGGAGGGGGGCTCTTGGTAGTGGGTGATTCAATACTTAGGCAGGTAGACAGCTGGGTGGCGAACCTGCGTACTGACCGTATGGTGACTTGCCTGCCTGGTGCAAAGGTAGTGGACATTACACGTGTTTTAGATAGGCTGGTAGATAGTGCTGGGGAGGAGCCAGTGGTCATGGTGCATGTCGCCACCAATGATGTGGGGAAATGCAGTCGTGAGGTCCTCGAGGAGAAATTTAGGCTGCTAGGCAGGAAACTTAGGTCCAGGACCTCCAAGGTAGCTTTCTCAGAAGTGCTACCTGTTCCACACACAGGGCTGGAGAGACAGGCACAGATCAGGATTCTCAATGCGTGGATGAGACGATGGTGTAGGGGGGAAAGGGTTCAAGTTTGTTAGGCACTGGGATGCTTTTTGGAATGAGGGAGCTGTACAGGCGAGATGGTCTCCACTTGTCCCGAGAAGGAACCAGGCTGCTGGCACTTAAAATCAAAAAGGTGGCAGAGCAGTTTTTAAACTGAATATTGGGGGAAAGCCGACAGGAGATGAAAAGTCTCTGATTCGGGTTGGCTCATCTCAGAGAGATGAGGGGGTACCTGTTGCTTTTCTACAGGGAGGTGGATTGAAATTGTCCACTGAGACCATGGCTAGTGACATGGACTGCCTGACAAGGTCTTGAGATAGCAAGAGGAAGGTTGCAGGCTTAACTTGTATGAGAAATTACAGCTATTTCTATACAAATGCTAGAAGTGTCCGAGGTAAAATCGGGGAGTTGGAGTGCTTGGTGTTGGAGGGAAAAATAGACATTGTGGGTATTTCAGAAACTTGGTGGGATGAGGAAAATCAGTGGAATACAGTGATTCCC
>NW_015174316.1:275230-291597 GCF_001447785.1 Gekko japonicus | reverse complement strand
GCCTGATCCAACATTGGCGTCTCTTATGTTCTTATGAAGGCCCATCAGGAGCCTGGCCGCAGCATTCTGCACTAGCTGCAGCTTCCGGATTTGTGACAAGGGCAGCCCCATGTAGAGAGCTGAAGAGAAGAGGAGCGGAGAGGAGAGGAGAGGAGAGGAGAGAAAAGAAGAGAAGAGAAGAGAAGAGAAGAGAAGAGAAGAGAAGAGAAGAGAAGAGAAGAGAAGAGAAGAGAAGAGAAGAGAAGAGAAGAGAAGAGAAGAGAAGAGAAGAGAAGAGAAGAGAAGAGAAGAGAAGAGAAGAGAAGAGAAGAGAAGAGAAGAGAAGAGAAGAGAAGAGAAGAGAAGAGAAGAGAAGAGAAGAGAAGAGAAGAGACTGGATTTATGCCCCATGGCCCTTCACTACACAAAGGAGTCTCAGAGCGGCTGACACACTCCTTTCCCTTCCCCCTCCCCACAACAGACAGACACCCTGTGAGGCAGGTGGGGCTGAGAAAGCTCTGGCACAAACAGCTCTTTTCCAAGAACAGCTCTTATCAGCCAGGTGCAAGTGGAGGAGGAGTGGGGAATCAAACCTGGTTCTCCCAGATCAGAGTCCGCGCACTTAACCACGACACCAAACTGGCTCACTAAAATTGTAGCCCTTTGTAAGAATTGGGAGGCTTCAAAAAAAGGGACAATGCTCTGAATGGCCAACAGACCGGGATAGTGGTAGAGACATTGCAGAACTCTTTTCGCAAAAGGTTGTGTCACAGAGGCAGTCCCCAATCCATGCAGACTACAGGCAGAACATGGTAGGGGTAGGGGTATGATGCAGGGAAGGTGGTCACTGGAGTATTGGCAAAGGTCTCTTACCATCAAAGTCCACTCGTCCATCCCCGTTGAGGTCAACATCATGCAGGATCTCATCCACCTCCTGGGCCAGGAGTTGTTCCCCTAATAGGGCAGCCATAGTCTGATGTAGTTCCGCCCCACTGATCATCCCATCTCCATCTGTATCAAACTTCAGAAAGAAGAGAGTGAGCGAGAGGGCCTGGCTCTCTGGTACTGCCTACAACTCACATTTCTTCCCTCATTGTATATTTATATTTATATTTATATTTATTATTATTATTATTATTATTATTTATTTATGCTTACTACCCCGCTCTAACCCCCTAAGGGGCATCTGAGCGGCTACAGTTACTCATTTATCCATAACCTATGGCCACAATTATTAGGGCACCCAGTGGAGGGGTTTTTCTCCCAGGTCGGCTACGTCGACTTTGGCGTCACTCGGCTTCTGGCTCCTTCTGGCGGTCTTTCAGTGGCAGATCGGTCGGGCCCTTCTGTCACGTGGCATGCTCTGGTGCGGCCTTGGCTCAGTCCTTGCGGCTCCGCCCCACCTGCACCATCCACGCTCGCGTGTCGTCCTGGCTCCGCCTCTCCGCCGACGTTTGTTCCGCCTCCGATGTACCCGGACACCATCTTCACCGCTCGCCGCTTTCCGCTTTCGCCGTCCACCGGGCTCCGACGCTCCAACAACTCCCACAGCGGGGGAGGGTGCCCCCTACCTTCTAAGTTAGGTTCCCATTTATCTACTTGCGCATTTTTGATGTTAGTTGGCGCTTTCGAACCACTGGGTTAGCGGGTTTCGAACAGCGGGTTTCGAACAGCTGTAACAGCTGTTCGTGGATGTTATTATTAGCAGCCGTTTAACTGCCTGCGCCACCGCCCCCCCTTTTCTTCCTCCCTCCCCCTCCCCACCACACTTCTTCTCTTGCTCACCCAAACTCTACTCCATCTCTGGTCCTCCTTCCTAGGCTACCAAGCCTATGATGCTGCTTTAACACCCTCCACGTGCATTAGCAGCAGCACGGGAGCTGCTTCCCTAGGCTCATGACACCCCTGATTAGAGGGCATGATGCCCGCACAGTATCAAAGAATGCACATCTTAGGTACGGCACTAGGAAACAAAGGCAGAAGCCTCTGTGAAGTGTTACTCAGTTTAGTTAGTCACCTGGTGCTCTTAATATGTTCTGCCCAGCATTTTAATTGAACTTTTAATATCTCTTATCTAAGGTATTATCTTTAGAGGTTTTGGATGACACATTAATGTTTTAGATGTGATGCGGCTGACATTGTTTAATGTCTTCTAATTGCTATTTTAACCACTGTTTATGCTGGCATTTTAGACTGTGTGTTCTTTTGTTTGAGTTCTTTTATTGCAGTCTCATATTATTGTCTTCCTTTTGCGTTTTATGTCTTCTAAACTACAGCAACTGACTTTAATCTGAGGGTGCAGTATATAAATACTTGAAATGTTAAAAATCACAAATCCCTTGATCCCTCCCATCCATTTTCACTGCACAATACCTCACGAAAGGCGATTTTCAGCTCCCGCACGCCCACCATGTGAGCTGTCTCCTCACGCATCTTTGGGCCCATCATCTCTACAAAGTCCTCAAAGTCCACACGCCCTCCCACTATGAGAAAAGAAAATGGGAAAGGGTCAGTTTCCCAAAGGATGGGAAGGGAGGCTAGCTGGAATCAGGAGCCCCTCAGGGAGAGGAGGGAATTGTGTTACAGTCCTCGGCAATGTGAGAGGATGGAATACAGAGGGCAGAAGAGGAAGGGGAAAGGTGGTTTTGTCTGTTTCCCACTCGTCCCTGTGCTCCCCAATGAGGCATGGTTGTTGTGTCCGTGGGAGTCCCACAACCTCCAGCATCAGCCTTTTGGACATCTCAGGGGCTGTTGCTGGGCAAGGGTGGTGGTGCACACACTCCCTAGTAACAATGGTCCTATAATGTTGTCATTCCCATACTTCATAATGAATCTACCCAGGTACAATGTGTGAAATGGCAAGCTGTACATCACACAGTACTTTAGTGTTCATTCACACACATTTACACAGGTACGCCCAAGGCTCAAATTCCATCCACCCTCTACTAGGAGATTTAACTTGAAGTGATCCCCCCGCCTGTTTCCTGTGCAGCAGTCTCTTCTCAATTCCTGCATATGTGGGACTCAATTTGGATCACAGGTGTGGTGCCCATAGAGAACAGGACTCAGCCTCCCCTCCCCTCCCCCCCACGCAGTCCTGGGGGTGCAATATCTGGCCACTGGCGACAGAGCGGTCTGGGTTCAACTGACTAAATGACCTTGGCAAGTCTGCTGTCCCTTAGCCTAGCCCTACGCACAGGGTCATTATGAGGACTAAGGGTTCCATAATCAAGTGTGCTGTCCTGAGCCCCCTGGAAGAAGGCCAGGCTAATAATAAAAATGGGAGAATGCTAACAATGCTGCCCTGAGCCCCCTGGAAGAAGGGCAGGGTAATAATAAAAATGGGAGAATGCTAACAATATTGTTAAAACGTATCCTTAATGAGAAAGTATGTACCTCAAAATAAGGAACATCTCTGATCAATAGTCAGTGTGGCACAGTGGTTAGAGTGCTGGGCTACTGTCTGGGAGACCTGGGTTTGAATCCCCACATGTGCCACGGAAGCTTGCTGGATGACCTCAGGCCAGTCACATGCTCCCAGCAGAACCTACCTCACAGGGTTATTGCTACAGGGGATAAAGCAAAGGTGAGGAGAACGATGTTGGCTGCTTTGGATCCCCACTGGGGGGGGGGAATGGGGTATAAATGAAGTAAATAAAAGAAGTGAAAAGGAATAGGACTGTGGCAGTCGGCACAGTTCTGAAATGGGAGAAGAATTAAGCTGGAAGCCCGTGGGCCGTGTGGGATTGTCTGGCACTTTCTGAGACTGGTTTCGGAGATGAGTGTTGGAGGAGAAGAAACATAACCCACAACAAACTCACTGCGCATTTTGATGTGTTGGGAGATCTCGATCAGTTCCATCTCGGTGGGCATGTAGCCCATGTTCCGCATGCACTCCCCCAGGTCCTTGTAGCCGATGTAGCCGTCCTCGTCCGTGTCAAACTCCTTGAAGGCCTGCAGCAGTTCTGCCAGGAGAGGCCCAAAGTCATTTTGCAGAAGTGGGGGACCTGTTGCCTTAAACACCTTCCTGGCACTGGGTACTCCGGGAGGGCACGTAACAGCAAAGAACAACAGTGCCGCCAGGGACTACGCTAGAGCTTGCTTTTTATTATTTATTATTTTCAATTTATATTCCGCCTTGCCAGGGAACTGACTGCTGGACATCCAAGATTGATCTTCGCACTAACAAGGACAGGCAACCTTTTTTTTGGGTAAGACTTAGTACATAGTTATCGTGTTCATTATAAAAATTCTCAACATTCAGTTGCAATGTAGGATAATCAGGGATAATAACAGTTGGCCACTGTGTGAAACAGGATGCTGGACTAGTTGGACCATTGTTTTGATGCAGCAGGGCTGCTCTTATGTTTTGGTTGGCCATTTAAGCCATTACTGGCCTGTCTTCCAACCCTTAATTATGTTAATAATTAACTATAAACAGTGTGAGTCGTTTCTGATGATTGTCCTGTGTGGTTTCCATAAGCTGCTTGACTTTAATCATTTTGCCCCACCGATGCAGTGTCTGCATAGACAGCTGGTGTTTGGCAACAATAAAAAGCAGCAACTCTGAATGAAAACATCCACCTTGTCAGCACCGTCTCACCTGCTGTCCTGAAACAGTGCCACATACTTTTGTTGGCCACCAGTGCCCTGGCAGCAATGGCGAAAGAACAACCAACCTGGATCAGGATGGCAGCACTCACACAGGACAGCGAGCAAAAGTGCAAGATTTAGGGTTGCCAACTCCAAGGTGGGGAATTTCTGGAGATTTGTGGAGGGACCTCAGTGGGGTATCATGTCATAGAACCCGAACCCTCCCGATCTGTAGCCTGCAGATCAGCTGGAGATCAACTCTGGCTCACACATCTTCGTCTTGGCTCAGGGAGGAGGGGGCTCCAGAGAGCAAACTAATTTACACAGGAGCCAAATCGCTCACTCACAACTTTAATGCCGGTAGCTCACAAAGTAGAATTCTTCCTCACAAGACTCCACAGCTTAGAGGGAGCATTGATGCTGGCAGCGGTCATTTTGTAGAAAAAGAGCTGCAGGAGCTCATTAGCATACCTAATAAGCTATTAGCATAATAGCTCATTAGCATATGCCACACCCCCTGGAAGGGGGGAGGTATCTTCAAAAGCCTCCCCTCCCCTTCCCCAGCCAGCCTGCCAAGGCGAGCGGGCGGGGGGGGGGAAGCAAAGAGAGAAGGGGCTTAAAGTTTGACCCCCTTCTCTCTAGAGTCAGGTCGCAGCAGCAGCACAATCTCTCCATTCTATTTTATGGGGCCATGGAATACAGTGGAGAGATTGCGCCGCTGCTGCAGCATGACTCTGGAGAGAAGGGGCTTGGGGGTGTGGGCGGGGAGCTGGGGGCGGGGCTTGCCGCCACCGCCATTTGTGCCCGCTCCTGGGCTCCTGGAGCGATTATCTGGCGCACTCCGGGCCCAAACGACCCCTAATGGCTGGAAACAGGAAGAGTGGATGTACAACATGGAGCCTTTAAATGCCAGCAGAACCTCAGATCTTGGTAGTAAATCAGAGATAAAACCAGCATATGTAAGCAAACCAACCTTTATATTTACAAAAGTCTTGTTATTAATGTGAAATTTTATCCAGAACTAGGGTTGCCAACCTCCAGGTGGTGGCTGGAGATATCCAGACGACAGAGATCAGTTCACCTGGAGAAAATGGCTGCTTTGGAAGGTGGACCCTGTGGCATTATATCCCATTGAATTCCCTCCCCAAACCCCACCCTTCTCCGCCTCCACCCCCCCCAAACCTCCAGGTATTTTCCAATCTGAGCTGGCAACCCTAACCCTAAACAGAGATTTGACTTTGATTCATACATTTTGCTGGTGCCTTCAGCTCTAGAGCCAGTTTGGTGTGGTGGTTAAGTGTGCCGACTCTAATCTGGGAGAACCGGGTTTGACTCCCCACTCCTCCACTCGCAGCTGCTGATGTGACCTTGGGTCAGTCACAAGCTCTGGCACAGCTGTCCTTGAAAAAGAGCAGTTTCTGTCAAGAGCTCTCTCGGCCCCACCCACCTCACAGGGTGTCTGTTGTGGGGAGGGGAAGGGGAAGGAGTTTGTAAGCTGCTCTGAGACTCCAAGTGAAGGGCGGGATATAAATCCAATCTCTTCTTCTCTTCTTCTTCTACAATAAACCCTTCCAAATGGATAGTAGAAACCCACCTGAGGGCTATTTGAAACACGGATGGGGCTGGCAAAATGCCTTTTTGCTGCTTTACAGTGAGAAACTAAGTACACTTCCCCCCTCCCACCCACATTCCCCGCCAACTCACCATCTAGCTCCTCTGCAGAAAGATCTCTCTCCTGGAGACAGAAAAGGAGAACAGGAGGTTAGACCAAGAGGGCATGGGATCCCTGCATAGGGCTTCTCTTTACTACATCCGAAGCTACTAAAGTGGCAGAGTTAAAGGAGTAAAGCATTAGAGGCGAAAACTGCTATATGGCATTAATTTTTTTTGTTTCTGTTTCTAATTTTCCTTATCCATATAGCACAAGGGATGAATTAGGCGATACGATCTTCACAACAGATAAAAGTTTCAGTGTCCACATATATCCTGAGCTACCTCAGACCAGACACTGGTATCTACAGTTTTCTTCTGAGTCATGTGGCTCCAACAGGAGGGCAGGGGGCGGGCTCCATAACATGTTAGAATTACCAGATACTTTTTATTTTTAAGATATTGCTTGTTTTTTTAAAAAAAAACCTGATTTTTTTTCAAAATGTACACAGCATTGAAAAACAGGTTGCTTACATGTAACTGATGATCTCCGAGTGGTCATCTGTGCATTCACACCCATGGGATACAGTGCGCACGCGCTGGATCAATTGGCATTGTAGCAAGCTCTTAACGGATTTTTGCGCCCAGACCTCGGGCATGGGCAGGAACCCCACCACGCATGCCCAGAGGGGTGGGCGCGGACATCCCGCCAGTTCCTTCGAACCGCCATGAATCAACCCAGATGGAAAATGTAGAAGCTGACAGCAGCAGGGAAGGAGGGTGGGTGGTGTGAATGAGTTCTCTCAGCCACACCCACCTCACAGTTAATATCGACAGGCTCAGCAAGCAGACGGGGAGGATGACGTAGAGTATTCCTGGAGATCTGCCGATGCCGTCCTGCATCGACATCGGCATGGGCCTCTGAGACCGTCAATGTCGATGATGGAGAGCGATCTGGGCCCCGGGGGCGACTAATGAGCTCAGCATTCTCGATATCGGAGAAAGGACGCATCTCTACCAACGTGTCCTGATCGAGTTGGTGTACAGGAGAGTCCATGAGCTGGATGGTCGGTACCGGTGGAGCGGCATGGGCCTCTGATACTGATACTACCGTTGGAGCGGGGGGCACGTTAGGGGCATTACCCGGTGCAGACGCCGCTACCTTTCCCGTCTTTGCTGCCTTTAGGGATTCAGAGGAGCCCTTTCTGGCGGACTTGTGCTCCTTGCTGGGCTTCAGCTTCTTCTCCGTTGGAGTGGACGTGGAAGACTCCGCCCTCGATGCCGGAGGCTTCGACGTCGATTGGCCGATGTCGGTGGAGGGCTTCGATGTCGGAGCCCTCGATGTCGATGGTCTTTCTGAATCCATTGCTGAGGGAGGATGTAACGCCGACTCCAACAGCGCTACTCTGAGGCATGCCGCACTTTTTTTCTGGTTTGGTTAGAAAACCTGGCACAATGGCGACACCATTTTTTTTTGTTTTTTTTTGAAGAACAAATGAACAAAGACTAGGAAAAAGAAAGAAAGCTGAGGAAAAAATCCGAAGAGCCTGTGAGTCAAAAATAGTACTGATCAGACCGTTGAACAGAAGGGGCTTCCAGCGCGTCGGTAAGAAAGGAACTGGCAGGATGTCCGCGCCCACCCCTCTGGGCATGCGTGGTGGGGTTCCTGCACATGCCCGAGGTCTGGGCGTGAAAATCCATTAAGAGCTTGCTACAATGCCGATCGATCCAGCGCATGCGCACTGTATCCCATGGGTGTGAAGCACAGAGACCACGTCGAAGATCTGTGCATTCTCCTTTTTGAGCACTACAAAAGATACCAGGATATCCAAACATCCTCAAAGTGTTTGTTATCATTTTATTGTCTTGTATATAATACATCTGCTTGATCATACGTATAATGCTGCATTATTTCCTGAACTAGCTTATCCATAAATTGGTTTTCCCCAGGGCTATTTTTGGGCAGGAATGCACAGGAACAGAGTTCTGGCTGGCTTCAGAGTTGGCCACGCCTACTACAGCCAAAACCTCTGCGTGTGCCTGGCTACAGAGGGAAAGCCTGGAGAACGACACACACCCCCCGGCTACTCTGAGGTGGGTGGGCCAGGTGGGCTCTGGAAGGATCGGGGAGGCATATAAATGTCCTGTCCTGCTCAGTGCAAGATTCGGACTTTGTGCCCGTGGCTGGGATCAAAGGACTTGTGAACTGAAATAGCAAGGGATGGGTGGGGGGAGGGAGAGGGTTTATAAAGCGATATGTAATGTACGGGACAAAAGTTAATATGTAATATACACAAAACTTTACATTAAAAAAAAGTCCTGTCCTGTCCAAGGGCCGGCTTGCTCAGGCTCCCTGCAGCCGCGGGGTGTCTGGGCAAGCCAAGGGAAGGCATGGGGGTGTGGCCTAATAGGCTAATGAGTGGTGCTGTCAGGGTGTGGCCTAATATGCTAATGAGTTTCTGCTGTTGGTTGTGGCCTATTATGCTAATGAGTTGCTGCTGGGCTTTTTCTACAAAAAAAAGCCCTGGTTTTCCCTTTTTCAGTTAATAAGTAGCATTCCAAATCTTTTAGGCACAATCCCTGCAGGCAATCATATGCATGTCTTCATACGAAGCTGCCTTATACTGAATCAGACCGTTATTCCATCAAGGTCATCGCTACCTACTCAGACTGGCAGCAACCCTCCTAGCTCTAAGGCAGAAGAAGGTCTTTCCCATCACCTGCTGCCTAGTTCTTTCTACCTAGAGATGCCAGGGATTGAAACTGCGACCGTCTGTGTGCCAAACAAGTGTTCTACCAGTGCCACTGCCCCCCCCCCCAATGTCTTCACTGGATACCTAAATAAGCGTACATAGGATTGAAAGATTAACACACAAAAACGCACTCAAAGATTTCTTATATATTCCAACCTATTACTTTTTAATTTAATTTCACAACCCCACCAGATATACAGAGAATATATGTAATTAGACAGCCAACAACACATATTTAGGCTTTTATACATTTACTGTAGTTGAAAAATTTTCTCTCCATTTCAACATATATAAAAATCTTTCACCCCTTTTTCCAATTCTGCAGTAATCTTCATCAGTTAAGTACATGATTTCAATCCTTTCCCCACATAACTTCTAATTTTCACCATCTTACATGTCAAATAAGATTTTATAAATTTTAGATAATACATGTCATTTAAGATTTGTTAAAATATAATTAATATTCAAAATTTGCTATTATGCAGAATCACAACCATGTTTCCTATTTCCTTATTAACAAATGAAAAATCATACCACCATTTACAATTAAGTTGTCTAGGAAAATTATACTGTGGACTCTGTGGACTCTTAAGATTTTTTAAAATACAGAAGAAGATTTTTTAAAATCACAACACAGAAAATTTGCCTTTTCAATGTCCCTGGTTTTTCCCCATAACTCTGTGATCACCAGAAGATGGGAAAACATGAGCAGATCTAGCTACCCAAAATCAGAAGATAACGCCCCATCTTTTCCAGGGCCAGAAAATTCCCCAGCCAGAGGCCGGATCATAACTGTCAACAGAAGCCCTAGCTAAAAACTGGTATGCACAGCTATTTTGGGGCAAGAACGCACAGAAACGGAGTTCCGGCTGGCTTCCGAACCCGCCCCTCCCCTCCCCGCCCTTGCCAAAAGCCCTGCTGTTGCGGTATTTGTGCGCATAGAGTTTGCATCAAAAATGCTTCTCTTGCAATTCCGAATTCTGCCACTAGATGCCTCTGCTGTGCTTCCCCACTAACCGGTCACTGCAATGCCTTGCTTCTCAGCGCTCGCTGACTGAGACCACTGATTTGGGAAAAGACTGAGCTTGGGGTCCCATTTAACTGTGGGACGTTTGCCGCATACAGTCCTTTTCCCTCATTTTGAGTCTTGGTTTCAGTGTACTAAGCAGGTAGAAGAAGCAGGGGTGTGGCCTAATATGCTAATGAGTTTCTGCTGTTGGGTGTGGCCTATTATGCTAATGAGTTCCTGCTGGGCTTTTTCTACAAAAGAAAAAGCCCTGCTGGTATGTATATATGTATGCACTGCTCTTTTGTCAGTGGTTTTTGGCGCTTCTTGGCAGTGTCCTAAAATGAATAGCAGAGATAAGAAAAATGGAAGAAGAAAAAACCCCATACTTGTCCAAACTAAATAGGCTTTGACCAGTGTTCCCTCTAAGCTGAGTTAGCATGAGCTAGCTCACAGTTTTTTAGCCTCTGGCTTACACAGTCTTTGTCTTAGCCCAGGAAGGACGGCTCCAGAGCAAACTAATTTATGCAGTAGCCAAATCACCTGCTCACAACTTTAATGCCAGTAGCTCACAAAGTAGAATTTTTGCTCACAGGGCTCCATAGCTTAGAGGGAGCATTGGCTTTGACCTATTTAAGGATGCAGAAGATGTAAAACGCTGATGGTTTCCGTTCTCCCCACTCTTGAGCCTACCTTTCCCTACAGGCCAATTGCTATTAGGGAGATTTGCCCCAGGCCACATACTTGACAGAAGCCGATTTAATGCAAGGAAGCTTTCATCATGAACTGAGTGTTCTGGGATGACCAAGAATAAGGGGGATAAGATTTTTTTATATGTGTTCTCATTGCAGTGAGAAATCGCTTCCCAGATTAACTTGATGAAGTGTAGACTGGAGGTCAACCCAGCTCTGCGGGTCCTTTCTCTGCCACTCTGGCATGAATAGAAGCAGGACGCTCACTGGCTTTAACTTGAACCTGAAGGATTTGTGAGCCGCCTGACTACAGTGCCCTCCGTTGGGAGCCCCAGCACCCACTCCCAAGGAGTGAAAGCCCTAAAAAAAAACCCTTGGAGCTCAGGCTATGTGTTCACCAGCCCTTCACACACACCCCAATATACCTGCCACTGCTCCCACTAATGGGATTTCCTGACCTCCCAGCCGGACATGAGACCCGGGCTATTTATATGAGTTAATCATACAGGTGTCAGGACGCTGGAGGAGACTGATGGGTAATCTCCACAGGCCCAGTGCCATCTCTCTCTGCTACTTAGAGTTCAAGTGAATCCAAAGGCACCCCCCACTCCACGAATGCACTACTTACTGCATATGTAGGAGAAAACTGGTACCAGTTCTGCTTATAATGCTGGAAAACAAGCATATATACAACTATTCATCCCCCTGCTTTGCTGTGATTTTTTTCTAATCCAGTTTTGATATTTTCAGAAAGATTGTGGCCAAAGTGCTTTTTGGATATCATGTGGATAGGAAGGTGCACATTTCCCCCAGTCCTTTCTTCACTGTCGCCACTTCTAACATCTCAGGGCTTGCATGACCATCCTCCTCCCACTGTGTTTTCCCCCAGCCTGTTTGGGGGTGGGGGTGGTCATATCACTGTAAAGTTACAATGTTATACCAATCTATTGCAACAATGTACTAGTTCCCAGCTTTAATTTTTTAAGATGTATAATAGTTGAAGAATTATAATGGGAATGGTACTGGCTGCTCTTTTCTCATAACTTAGATACCAAAACAGCTATAGACTTACTGTTTTAAAAATTAAAGCTGGGAGCTAGTACATTACTGCAATACACCATTATAACACTACAGAAATATGACTATTACTAAAAAAAAATTAATCCTGAAAAAGCCCTGGGTGGGGGGAGGTAGCAACGGAAGGCCGATGCAAGGAGAGTGCAGGAGAAGCCGCCACATGAATGCTCTGTTCTCACTGCTAATGTCTTTGCATTTGCAGCAGCAGTGAGAGTTACACAGAGAATCACCTCTGTGTGGAAGTGGCCCAAGTCAAGAAAGGAGTTACTGAAACAGACGCAGCTGTTAGAAAGCACTCTTGGCCATTGTGCCGACCTGCTTTTCAAACAGCAAGATTGGGTCCATGAGTACTCCCAAGTAACTATTCAAATCATGTGTCAACCCCTCTGAAGTTATTATCCACCTCACTTTGATCTGCTTCCTAGATGTTCATCCATGTCTTGCCCTCGTGATACACGTCTGGCCTATGGAGCAGATTAAGTGAAAATTACATACTTAAAAAGCTCTTCCATTAATACTTCACTGGTTCTCCAAGACTCCGTGTACTTGGTTTAAATCAGTTTTCTTTGCAGGGTCAAGCAGAGGCAGAAGCCACAACCTGTGCAATTTAAGCTTAATGCTGGTGCAAACAGTGTCGCAGACCCACCTCCCCTTTCCCCTCCAGAGCATTCTTGTAATTTTAAGTATAAGGCAGTGAACAAATGGCTAAATAACTAAAGGTGCACCTTGATACTTTAAGAAGTAAAAAAGGAACCTGAAATGGGGAGGGCAAGACTGGTGACTGGAAGGGGAACTAGCTTGTGACTTTTCTCCAGTGGGGGTAAACACACCTTGGGAGGGTGACAATTTTGAGTGAAACAGCACCACAGGAAGACAGCGTTTAATAGCCCCCTCACTATACACTAGCCCCCCACTTTAAATTACAGCTCCAGTTACTGCAAAAGAAACAAAACAAAAAAACTCCAGGGAATTTCAGGGTTTTCCATGTATCATGTATTTCCACAGCAAATTTCCCAGTTTTAAATTCCCTAAGCAGGCCTCTCCCTACCATACTGTGTTTCAGAAAGACCCACCGACCTTCTCCTACCTCGAACAACCAGTTAATGTCATCATTCCGCTCAAGATTCCCCACTCTAAGGGATGATTACAAATGTCTCACCCCTACTGATTTACCCCCCAAGCCCTGGTTTTGGGTCCTGTTCTCCCTTGGCCAAATCAAACCCACAATTCCTTATTTTCATACCATTTCTGTACATCAGATTGTAAGGAAATTGCTGGTAGAAGTGCCTTTGCATTGGCAGAAAACAAGTGTAGGTCATTGCAGCCGTATACATGTGTTGTACATAAAATGAGCTCCGGAAGAGATCAGGGCCCTGCGAGACCTTTTACAGTTCCGCAGGGCCTGTAAAACAGAGCTCTTCTGTCAGGCTTTTTGGTAAGGAGCCACACTTTACTATCCAAGGCCCTGTGCCAATATCATCATCCAGCCTGAGCATGCCAGCAGGGACTGTGTGTTTATTATGTAAGGTAAAGGGAAAGGTTCCCTTGGTCGAAAGCCTGTCAAATCCGACTCTAGGGTTGCGGTGCTCATCTCCGTTTCAAAGCCGAAGAGCCAGCGCTGTCCGAAGACGTTTCCGTGGTCGTGTGGCCGGCATGACTACACACCGAGGCGCACGGAACGCTGTTACCTTCCCACCGAAGTGGTCCCTATTTATCTACTTGCAATTTCTTGCTTTCGAACTGCTAGGTTGGCAGGAGCTGGAACTAGAGACGGGCGCTCACTCCGTCATGTGGCACACTCGGGTCTCGAACTGCTGAACTACTGACCTTCCACAGCCTGCAGTTGAGCGTCTTAACCACTTGAGCCACCGCAGCTCCTTTTTATGTACTCTGCTACTATTGTGCCGCCATCGCCATACAAACTGTTTTTAGTAACTAGGTTGTGTTTTATACTGACATTGATATTGTTTTATTTGTTGCAATTTTTATGTAAGCCGCCCTGAGCCTGCCTTGGCGGGGAGGGTGGGGTGCAAATCAAAATCAAAATCAATCCAATCAGATAGGTATGCATGTCACTTACATTGCAAAGGTGGGAGAAAACAGAGTTCAGCCCCAGGAAGAAGCCTGCTGCAAGCCCTCCTTTCATGTTACCGTTGGACACTGTCTGAGGGTGGGGATGACACTCCCCATCCACTCCCCCTCCCCACATTAAACTTTACATACCGTCTTGCTGGTGCTCCATACTGGTCCCATCTGGCCCACGTTCAGCACCATCGTTCCTTGGCATGCTGGCTTCTCCTCCTCCTCCCCTCTCCTGCCCTCTGAGTTCTGCCACGCAGCCCCCCTGCTCCTCCCCTAGACTCACCTTGCCAAAAACGGTGTTGAGGAATGGCGAGTAGGTCTTGATAGCGGCGGCATGGGGGCCAGCTTGAGGCTTCTTGCTGTGCCTGCGCGCGGACAGGGAGCTCTGCCGTGATTCAGAGCCGAGGGCTTTGCTGCCCTTCGGCTCTCCTTCTTCCTTGGTGGTGGGCGGCTGCTCCCCCTCCTCCGCCTTGCCCTTGGCTGGGCCCTCCGCCTTCCCAGGCTGCTTGCGTGGCATGGGACAGACGGGTGTCTCTCTGAGATGGGCACTGTTTGAAGACTCAAGCGTGTGGGGACTTAAGAACAAATCAAGAAATCCTCTTACGCTCCACCCTCAGGGATGGGGAGGGGGAGCCAATTACTAGGGATTATTGTGGAGATACTGGTACTGAATCCAGCACCTTAGAACTGCTTTCAAATCTCCTCCTCCTCTAGTTCTCACATGGGACAAGCTGTAATCCATGCATTTTACAGGCACATTCTGCAGCTGTCAAGGCGCAGACCTAAGAAGGAAGTCTGTCCAAAGGGTGCAAGTCGTACAGCCTAACACGGACGACGATATTGGTCGTACACCACTGAAATGCCAGCAGGAGGTGGTTTCTTATCATTTTCAGAGTCGTTTCCTTTTCCCACATCCCACTTCTTTAAAATGTCCAATCATCACACTGTTCGCAGTCAGACCCCTCTGCAGAGGAGCAGTTTGTAGCTTAGAGAGGCAGAAGCACCCTTCTTAAAATATTATCTCCGAAAGATTTGGTGCAAGGCACCGCATGGGCTAAAATGGAACAAAATGGATGCCAGCCAGGTAAGAGCCTGGGGAAAGTATGTTGGAAGATGAGTCAGAGTGGCTGACTGGCCAATGCTCCCCCTCCATGCCCTGGAGAGAGATATAACTGCAGGACAATGGGTCTCTCTAACCTATTGACTCACCCTTGGAATAATCTCGTCAAGTCCAACCTTACTTCCTCTGCACCCACTTACCCTAATTAAGCGACACTTAACTCTCTGTTCTATTCACCAAACCCACTGGCTTCCCATCTGGTATTTGCAGGGTCATCAAGCCTCTCCCAAATCATTGTCCCCCTCAGACAAGCCCATCAAATTATTGTTTTTCGGGTGAATACATCAGCCTGCCCCAGGGAGCATTTTGCCGTTTGTCAAGGGCACCTAGTCAACAGTGCAGTGTGTGTGTTCTTGGATCCATACTCACACCCCAATCTGTTGGGTCTTCTCTTTCTCTCCACAAAATGCTGGTGGTTTTGCTGCTGCCTCCAGGAACCTCTCTGCACTGAGACTGGTAATTATAGCCCCCCCCCCGAAATTGCTGTTCTCCTTTCCACCCTGCCTTTCCTTAGATAGCTCTGTGTGTTTATTGTGTGTAGCTTGATTTTTATTCTTTCTTTTAATAAAAACCTTTCTGGTTGAACATCTGCCTGGTTTATTTCAAGAGTTCTCTTAAGGGAAAAATCGCCGTAAACATAGGTGGAGAATCCTAGTTACCCCCTATCGCTCTGTCTCCTTTAAGCTAATTCCCCCAACTAATTAGGAGACTGCCTCATTGGGTAACACCTGAACTCACATGAAACTGCCTTCCACTGAATCAGAGAACTGATCCCTCAAGTTCTCTTAAGGGAAAAATCGCCGTAAACATAGGTGGAGAATCCTAGTTACCCCCTATCGCTCTGTCTCCTTTAAGCTAATTCCCCCAACTAATTAGGAGACTGCCTCATTGGGTAACACCTGAACTCACATGAAACTGCCTTCCACTGAATCAGAGAACTGATCCCTCAGAGTCAGCACTGTCTACTCTGACTGGCAGTGGGTCTCTGTCAGCTAGCTTCCATTGTATCTGGTGTTACCTGTTTAACGCGTCTTGGGCTCTCCCCCCCCCAGTTCCTGTAGCTTCATTATGCTTCTTTGTACTTTGCGGAACTGGCCAAGGTCATGCAGCTGGTGGTGGGAGTCGGTGCTTCGCTCAGCTTGTTATGGGTATCTACCCTGTGAACTGAACCTGTGTTGATTGTACTGAACTGTTACGTTCCCATGAAATGGGCGCGCGTTTCCAAGTTCTATTCCCGCCAGCGGGAACTGGGCTCATTGGCCCTAACCTGGTTCAAATCCCTTTATTATGCTATACCAGTGTATTGGGAGTCATTCCTAACAATGTCCTTGTTCCTGCTTGAACCATCGCTTTGAAATAAACCTTGCTTTGAATCAAACGTGGAGTTATTTCGAATGCCTGGGGATCCAACATTT
>NW_015174316.1:274837-274962 GCF_001447785.1 Gekko japonicus | reverse complement strand
ACAGGGGCCGTCGGGGGAGCGATCCCGCGAGGGGGACACCTTCCATGGCCGCCGCCTACCCCGTCGAAATGGGGGCCCGGAGATGCGGAGCAGTGGGACGACTGGTCTCTGTATGACTCGAAAGG
>NW_015174316.1:265813-270636 GCF_001447785.1 Gekko japonicus | reverse complement strand
ATGCAGGCTTGTGGTATAAGTCTTTACAGGATGCTTGGCCATTGTTGTGTAGTACTTTAGATGCTGCCAAGCTGGCATACAAACATCAGGCTGATCGAGGAAGGGTGGAGGGATGGGACCTCAAGCCTGGTGATTTTGTCTATATATCTACCAAGAATATCAAACTTTTGCGCCCTTGTAGGAAACTTAGCTGGAAATTCATTGGTCCTTTCAGGGTGCGTCGAATTATAAATGATGTTGCTGTGGATGTTGAACTACCTAAAAATTTGAGGTCTTTGCATTCTGTGTTTCACATGAGTCTTTTGAAGAAGGACACAGGCCAAGGCAAATGGAGGCCTGCACGTGACCCCCCTCCTCCTATCATACTCGATGGGGAGGAGCATTTTGGGATCGCTGACATCTTAGATTCCAAACTTAAACGTGGTAAATTATGGTATCTCATCCGGTGGGTGGACTTCGGACCCCAGCACCAAGAATGGGTGGAAGAAGGGGATATTCGGGCCTTGACCCCCCTCCTCCTATCATGCTCGATGGGGAGGAGCATTTTGAAATCGCTGACATCTTAGATTCCAGAATTAAACGTGGTAAATTATGGTATCTCATCCGGTGGGTGGACTTCGGACCCCAGCACCAAGAATGGGTGGAAGAAGGGGATATTCGGGCCCCTTACATGCTCAGAGAGTTTCACCAAAGGTTCCCGGGCAAACCGGGAGGTCTCCCGCCGAATCCGGGAGGGGGTGGATAATGTGTATTTTTGAGGGGGCAGTATGTCAGCTAGCTGCCATTGTATCTGGTGTTACCTGTTTAACGCATCTTGGGCTCTTCCCCCCCCTAGTTCCTGTAGCTTCATTATGCTTCTTTGTACTTTGCGGAACTGGCCAAGGTCATGCAGCTGGTGGTGGGAGTCGGTGCTTCGCTCAGCTTGTTATGGGTATCTCCCCTGTGAACTGAACCTGTGTTGATTGTACTGAACTGTTACATTCCCATGAAATGGGCACACATTTCCAAGTTCTATTCCCGCCAGCGGGAACTGGGCTCATTGGCCCTAACCTGGTTCAAATCCCTTTATTATGCTATACCTGTGTATTGGTAGTCATTCCTAACAATGTCCTTGTTCCTGCTTGAACCATCGCTTTGAAATAAACCTTGCTTTGAATCAAACATGGAGTTATTTCGAATGCCTGGGGATCCAACAGTCTCCAGGGTCTTATGCAGAGACCTTTCACATCACCTACTGCCAGACCATTTAACTGGAGATGTCAGAGATAGAACCTGGAACCTTCTGTGTGCCGAGCAAATGCTCTGCCACTGAGCCATGGCCCCCACCTCCAAAACTCAAATCTTTTCCTTTCCTTTGTCCAATAAAAGCTCTATGGCTCAGTGCCATGAGCAGCATAACATCATTTCTATGCCTCCCCTTCAATGAACCTTTCCAATGAGCCCTCACTTCTCTAATCACTACCCTTCCTTAGCTATACCCACTTACCCAGAATACCTTGGCTTTTGAATTACAGACCGAGACCCAAAAGAATTTCAGAGCTGGTGCTCTGGGCCAGACCAGTGGCTTCCTTTTGGCCCAGCTTCCCAAGATCTCATTCATGCTGATGCTTCCACACAGACACAAGAGAAGAAGAGCCAAAATGGGCTGCAGGAATGACCCATCTCCAGTTGTTCATTCCCAAATGGAAACACACAAAAGAAATAGTAACCAAACCTTCAGTCTAGGTATGGTACAAGAAAAATATTTATTAACCCATACAATGTGAAAAAATTTACAAACCCAATGTTATTTTATTATGAATTTATTAAATCCATAATTTATTTACAGAAGAAAGAAGAAACCCATATACGTACAGTCAAAGTAACTACTGAATATACTTTGATTCCTTAACTGATCTCAGCAGGTTGAATACAGTGGGCCTATTTTAATAATCAGAATTTGTTTGAGAATCTCCTTTAACAAATGTAGGCCACCTCTTTCAAAGTTTGCACAGAAGATATAGTAATACAGCATTTTTTCCTCAGCATAGAATCCAAGGATTTATTGAACGGCCTGCACAGCCTCTATAAACCTTTCTTTTGATTCACTCTCAGATCTTAGTGACATAAAGATGATCATTAAGCTGATAACCTTTGGTAATAACTGTTTGCTCAGTGATGAACATGACAACACAATGGGCATTCATGTGGAATAGGGAGCTATTTTGGACAAGATGGTCTCCAACTCCTTTTCAGATAATTCCCAATAATTCCCAAACTGGTGGCAGTGGAAAGTGCCATCAAGCCGCCGCCAGCGTATGGCAACCCTATAGAGTTTTCAAGGCAAGATAAGTTCAGAGGTCATTGCCTGCCTCTGCGTAGTGACCCTGGACTTCCTTGGTGGCCTCCCATCCAGATACTCACAAGGGCCAGCCCTGCTTAGTGTCTGAGATCTTACAAGATTGGGCTAGCTTGGGCCATCCAGGTTAGGGCAATTCCCAAACTATACTCTTCCAAAGTGGTATGTTACTCCTGCTTCTCTGCAATGGCATACTGCATGAAAGGAACAAAAGAAGAAGAGGAGGAGGAGGAGATTGGATTTAACCCCACCATTCACTTGGAGTCTCAGAACGGCTTACAAAATCCTTTCCCTTCCCTTCCCCACAACAGACACCCTGTGATGTAGGTGGGGCTGAGAAAGCTCCTTCCAGAGCTGTCCTTGAGAGAACAGCTCTCCCAGATTAGAGTCCACGCACTTAACCACAACACCAAAGGGGGAGACTTAGCCCAAAATGGATTGAATTAAGAACCAAAAAGTTAAGGAACTCAGAATATAAGGGCCCAATAGTTCTGTGTCTAAATCTGAACCATAAATATGATCAAATATACAAAAATATGCATGTATTTATTACAAATTCAATAAAAACACATATAGGCCCAAGAATTAGCCTCAATTCAGAATAAAAAAATAATAATCCCAAATATAGACCATTATTGGCTTCAGGCTGCATCTTTTTAAAAAATCTGAGAAGGAGAAAAAAGTACATAATTGAACCATTATTAAAGGGCAGTATACCTGACCATGGCAGCAAGTTATCTAAAATGAGGCCTCTGATTTATATCTCTGCCTTAGGTCACAGATATTGATTATAAAATAATTCCACCTTGGTATAAGTTTAAGAAATTATTGTAATGTCTGGAGCTATTTTGTAACCACTGAGGAAGAACATAAGAACATAAGAGAAGCCAACATTGGATCAAGCCAATGGCCCATCCAGTCCAACACTCTGTCACACAGTGGCCAAAAATACCAGGTGCTATCAGGAGGTCCACCAGTGGAGCCAGGACATTAGAAGCCCTCCCACTGTTGGCCCCCCCAAGCACCAAGAAGACAGAGCATCACTTGCCCCAGAACCCTTATCTATACCTTGTGGCTAATAGCCACTGATGGACCTCTGCTCCATATGCTTATCTAATTCCCTTTTGAAGCCGTCCATGCTTGTAGCCGCCACCACTTCCTGGTGCAGTGAATTCCTTTTATCCATTCTAACCCGACTGCTCAGGAATTTCATGGAGTGCCCACGAGTTCTTGTATTGTGAGAAAGGGAGAAAAGTACCTCTTTCTCTACCTGCTCTATACCATGCATCTTATAAACCTCAAACCTGTCATCCCTCAGTCGTCGTTTCTCCAAGCTAAAGAGCCCTAAACGCTTTAACCTTTCCTCATAGGGAAAGTGTTCCAACCCTTTTATCATTCGAGTTGCCCTTTTCTGCACTTTTTCCAAAGCTATAATATCCTTTTTAAGGTGTGGTGACCAGAACTGCACACAGTATTCCAAATGAGCTCGCATCACTGATTTATATAGGGGCATGATAATATTGGCTGATCGGTTTTCAATACCCTTCCTAATAATCCCCAGCATAGCATTGGCCTTTTTTATTGCAGTCACACACTGTCTCGATGTTTTCTAGTACAAGATCTCTCTCTTGTTCAGTCTCTGCCAGTTCAGACCCCATCAATGTGTATTTATAGTTAGGATTTTTGGCTCCAATGTGCATCACCTTGTACTTGGCCACATTGAACCCCATTTGCCATGTTGACGCCCACTCGCCCATCCTTGACAGATCCTTTTGGAGTGCCTCACAATCCTCACTGGTTTTCACCACCCTGAACAACTTCGTATCATCCCCAAATTTAGCCACTTCACTGCTTACTCCCAACTCCAAATAATTTATGAACAAGTTAAAAAGCAGTGGACCAAGTACTGATCCCTGCGGTACCCCACTGCTTACCACCCTCCACAGAGAAAATTGCCCATATATACTCACTCCCTGTTTTCTATTAATTAGCCAGTTTTTAATCCAGATTTTTAAGCTTACTTAGGAGCCTTTGATGAGGAACTTTATCAAAAGCTTTTTGGAAGTCAAGGTAAACAATATCTATTGGATCCCCCTTGAACACATGTTTGTTCACCCCCTCAAAGAACACTAACAGGTTAGTGAGACAAGATCTTTCCTTACAGAACCCATGCTGAGTCTGCCTCAATAGGTTTTGTTCATCTATGTGCCTACTAATTCTTTCCTTAAGAAGAAGATTTATACTCCGCCCTTCACTACCCAAAGGTGTCTCAGAGCGGCTTACAAACTCCTTTCCCCTCCCCTCCCCACAAAAGACACCCTTTGAGGTGGGTGGAGCTGAGAGAACTCTGACACAAACTGCTCTTTTTCAAGGACAGCTGTGCCAGAGCTTGTGACTGACCCAAGGTCACATCAGCAGGTGCAAGTGGAGGAGTGGGGAATCAAACCCGGTTCTCCCAGATTAGAGTCCACACACTTAACCACTA
>NW_015174316.1:260857-265171 GCF_001447785.1 Gekko japonicus | reverse complement strand
ATCCAGTTCTCTTAGCCTCTCAATCTTTCTGGACTTTATACCCTCTCTGACATACAGAGCCACCCCACCTCCAACCCTTCCCCCCCTATCCTTCCAATATTATATATAACCGGGAATCACCGTATCCCACTGATTTTCCTCATCCCACCAAGTTTCTGAAATACCCACAATGTCTATTTTTCCCTCCAACACCAAGCACTCCAAATCCCTGATTTTACCTCCAACACTTCTAGCATTTGTATAGAAACAGCAATAATTTCCCATACAAGTTAGGCCTGCAACCTTCCTCTTGCTATCTCAAGACCTTGTCAGGCAGTCCATGTCACTAGCCATGGTCTCAGTGGACAATTTCCATCCACCTCCGTGTAGAAAAGCAACAGCTACCCCCTCATCTCCCTGAGATGAGCCAACCCAAACCAGAGACTTTTCATCTCCTGTCCGCTTTCCCCCAGTATTCAGTTTAAAAACTGCTCTGCCACCTTTTTGATTTTAAGCGCCAGCAGCCTGGTTCCTTCTCAGGATAAGTGGAGACCGTCTCGCCTGTACAGCTCCCTCTTGTTCCAAAAAGCATCCCAGTGCCTAACAAACTTGAACCCTTCCCCCCTAAACCATCGTCTCATCCACGCATTGAGACTCCTGATCTGTGCCTGTCTCTCCAGCCCTGCGCGTGGAACAGGTAGCACTTCTGAGAAAGCTACCTTGGAGGTCCTGGACCTACGTTTCCTGCCCAGCAGCCTAAATTTCTCCTCGAGGACCTCACGACTGCATTTCCCCACATCGTTGGTGCCGACATGCACCATGACCACTGGCTTCTACCCAGCACTATCTACCAGCCTATCTAAAACACGTGTAATGTCCACTACCTTCACACCAGGCAGGCAAGTCACCATACGGTCACTACGCAGGTTCGCCACCCAGCTGTCTACCTGCCTAAGGATTGAATCACCAACTACCAAGAGCCCCCCCTCCCACCCTGCCCAGGGATGCCTCCTTGGTGCGAAAGTAAGGCCAACCGGCCGAAACGCATTTGGTCAGGGTCAATAATGGTCTATCTTTCGGAGTGTTGTTTCAGCAACCAAAGACATGTTATTTACAGACTACAGATTCAAATAATTACTCAACTCCATGAAACAGGAAACCTAGAAACTCAGAAATCACAAAGGGTTTTGTAAAAAAACCAAAAACAAAACTACCAGTTGGGTTTTTTAAAAATCTCAGCCTTAAACATGTTCATAAACAGTTTAAATTCCCAGGCCTCACAAAAATGTCTGAAAAGTTATTTCACCTGATACATGCAGCTCACACCCAACTCCAGTCCTTTCCTCCTTTTCTGTGCCTCTAGCTCCACACAGTGGCTGATTTCCCAGCCTAGGACATAAGACTTCATGCAACCTGATCATGCGCCAGGTTCAACACAAATCATTGCCTAGTCAAGTGTGCTTAGAGCAGCAGCCAGAACTTGGGAACAAGCCACTTCCCTGGAGAAATGACAGCTGGAATATTTGGTTTTTTTAATAAGTACCCGAGGGTACACTTTTATTATTTTTTTCCGTTATATACTACAGACATACAAACATACAAACATACAAACAACCCCCAACTACCCCCCATAACATATAATAAGAGACTTTATCATTTCTTCTGCTTATTACATTTCTAAATTCATAATCTATTTTACTAAGCTTATCTTTTCTGCATTCTCAAATTACTACATTTATCTATCAGTTGCATTTACATTATAACAATTGTAGAATCTCTTCCAAGTTTTTTGAAAAGTCCATTTGTGCCGGCTCTCATCTCAAGTGTCAGTTTGTCATTTTCCGCCATTTCAAATAGCTTGTTCACGTACTCTTGTTTCGTTGGTACTTCCATTATTTTCCAATATTTGGCATATACTATCCTTGCAGCTGTCGACATATGAACTATCAAATACCTATCTGCTTTATCAAAGTCTTTCGGAAATATATTCAATAACAGTATCTCTGGAGTAAACGGGATATTAGTTCTTGTTATTTTTTCCATTATCTCATGAATCCACCTCCAGTACCTCTTTGTAACATCACATAACCACAGCCAGAATATTTTTGATAGCCACAGAAATCTAAGTATACAGCCATATATGACAATTTCTATCCAGAAGATAAAGCCTTACTGAAGGGAAAGCATACACTTTGCAAAACAGCTAGAATCCCAGGAGAATCTGCATATATAACTAAACATTACTTATTTTAATAGGATCAATTTCATTGAGATCCGTTTCATGTGGCATAGTAGAAAAGCTTTTTGTTTACCTCCAACTCAATCTCAAATAAGTTTTACTAAAGTAACAAGTCTACACAAAACTCACAAGGACAAAAGTTAAAACATAGAATAACATGTTAAAGTACACATGAGTGTTGTTACAGTTCTTTGACATACTCAGAGGTCGATTAGGGGGGGGGATCGCGGTCCCCAGCACCGCGAATGGGTGGAAGAAGGGGATATTCGGGCCCCTTATCACGTTCGGGCGTTTCACAAGATGTTCCCGGACAAACCTGGAGGTCTCCCGGGCAAACCGGGAGGTCTCCCGCCCAAACCGGGAGACGGTGGGTAAGTGGTATTTTCAGGTGGGCAGTATGTCAGCGAGCTGCCATTTCTCTGGGACACGTCCCGTCCCTCTTCCTCCCCTTCCCCCCCTTGTTATCCTCTTCTGGTATGCTGCTGTAACTGCCAAGTGTCTCCTGCAGGTGGACGTTGGAGTGTTATGTCTTCTTGCCTAGCTTAATTATATTTCCCGTGTGAACTCAACTTGTGTTTATGGTATTAGCTGTTGTGGTTCTCAGGCTGCTTCGCGCCTTTTCTAATCAGCTCCCTTGCGAGGGAATTGTGCCCATTGGGTTAACCAAGTTTGAAGTTCCTATATTACCGTTGCCCCTGTGTATTGTCTTTATTCTGAACAATCTCTGTATGTTCATGATCAACCATGCTTTGGAAATAAATCTTACTTCTTTGGAACGTGGGTTTGTTATCCTGACTTGGGATCTGACAGTGTGGCATATGCTAATGAGTTATGCTAATGAGCTCCCCTAGCTCTTTTTCTACGAAACGACCCGTGGACATACTCCCTTCAGTTTCTGAGGGTCCACTGCCAATTTTGCAACTCCTGATTAGACAAAAAGCACACTATTTGGAATAGGTCACCAGCATTTTTCATCTTGACCAGCCAAGTCTTAACTGTCCTTCTATATGGCACAGAATAAAACAGAATTATGTGTAATTACTCACTACTCTCTTTCAGAGTCCACATGAAGACTTGTTTTAGTGTGCTTTTGGGTTTGAGTAGCCGAATTTCTTTCTGAACATGTACTGGCTTTTGTAGTTAATGATATCTTATTTGGATTGTTTACTACCTGTAAGGCACATTGATGGTGATATTTGGAGGCAAGGTGGGATAAAATATTTTAATATAGATTAAAACAATTTTCAACCAAGCTGTACAAATATATAATAGTCAATTTAATGGAATTTCACATTGACAAGCCACAAGAAATTAAGAAGACATTGCTTGAAATTGTAGGCAAAAAGGGAGAAGTCGGATAATTAAAAATTTACTCTCTTGCATAGGCGTAATCTTCGTGGGGGCGGCGGGGCTTCAGCCGCCGCCGAAATTTTCAGAAAGGTGCTCAGCCTCTCCTGGGAGCCACCTTTGCTCCTAGCAAAGCAATGCCTCTGGCCCAGCCCCAGCCCCCCACCCCCCAAATTGGAAAGTCTACACCCTTGCTCTCTTGGACATGTGTTACTCAGCAAAGTCCTTATCAGCAGCCTACCCTGGAGAGCATAAAGCTCCCCTGACCTATCCCAAAGTCTTACCCCTAGCCCATTAGTGCATTTCGGAACCACACCAAGGCAACCCATCCCTGCCGGTTTCGAAAGCTTGTCGTCCTTGGTTCTAACCCATGCAAAGGTATGACCTGATGGGCAATCGTGCCTCGACCTGCTGTCTGGACCAGAGCAAAAAGGTCTCCCTTCCACAGCCCTCGCTGGCTGCGGCGCTATTGTCCATTCGCCGTATGAGCCGCCCCCTCCTGGCTGAGGCCAGCGGCTAAGAGGGCAGCAGCCTCTCCGGGATGGGGCGCTCCTCCGGTCCACTGCCTGGACGCCCCCTTCCAGCAGCCCGGCGCTGGTGGAGAGCTCCGCCTCCCGGCCTCCTCCTCGGGTGCCGTGAACGGGAGTGCCGCGTGCTGGTCCCCTAGCCCCGGGGAAGGCGGGGCGGCGAACCCCTCCAGGCTGCAGAGTCCCGGAGCCCTCCCGGGAGAGCGGCCGCGGCGGGCTCCG